>NC_134865.1:83839463-84126963 GCF_049852395.1 Peromyscus maniculatus bairdii | reverse complement strand
CTCTTCCTGGGGGCGTGACCTCCATGCTGGCCAGTCAAGCCTGCTTCTCCTAGTCCTCTCCCAGACCCTGAGCAAGTCACTCAACATCCTAGAGCTCCAACCTTCCCATCGGTAAAATGGGGTCATCATTGCTGTGGAGGATATGGCTGTAGATGAGGCCCTTTGCAGCAGGGCCAGGTTCTAAATCAGTCCCATATATCAACACAAGAACTCCAAGAGAGATCTGCAGAGGGAGACCATATGCACAGTGATACCATTTGATTTAAAACATGCATATATTACCAGGCATCGTGGTGCACTCTGTCCCAGCACTTGGGAGGCAGAGGCAAGTGAGTCTCTGTGAGTTCAAATCCAGCCTGGTCTACATAGTAAGTTCCAGGACAGCCAGGGCTACACAGTGAGAACCTGTCTCAAAACAACACCAAAACCAGCAAAAAGGGGCCTGGAGAGATGATTCAGCGGTTATGAGCACTGGCTGCTCTTCTAGAGAACCCAGGTTCAATTCCCAGAACCCACATGGCAGCTCACAACTGTTTCTAACTCCAGTTCCAGTGGATCTGACACCTTCACACCAACACATATAAAATAAAGTTAAATAGATTATTGGAAAAAAAACCAACAAAAATCTATGCAAATATGTAAGCAATACAAAAGGAACTCCCAAGCAAAACAGTGAGTGCACCCAGATACACTCCACTATAAGTTCAGATGGGGCTTATAAAAAGGAACCTTAAATTAATGGACAGTGCTTCAGTTTTTACAAAACTGTGCTCAAGAACTACTGTGTGATTTTATTTCTTCATTTCATTTGCTTTTTGTTGTTGCTATTTTTAAATAGAGTCCTGCTATGAGTAGCCTGGGTATCTGCTATGTACCCTAGGCTAGCCATAAACTCATGGCAGTCCTCCTGCCTCAACTTCTTCAGTGCCTGCATTATGGGTATGTACCATCATGTCCAGCTTCCTGTGTGATTTTAACTAAAAAACTGAAAAATAGCATATTCTGGCAAGTTTGTAGAGAGAATGATACCTCAGTCTCATAAGAGCCTCCTCACTGCTGCCCTGGCTCCTCTCATCTCTAAGCATCCAGTCAAGGTCATTCATCCATTTAAGAAGCACACAGCACTGCCGGTATGGTGACCCCAGGCTGGCCTGGGTCAGGTAAGATTCCTCCCCAGCTGGGCCTGGAGGGACTCTGGCCCTGTGGGAGTTTCTTGAAGAGCCAGACACCAGGGACTAGCTCCAGCAAGTATTTGTTCTACACTGGGAAGACCCCCAAACCAGCTATCACATTTTCCATGTCAAACATTATGGAAGTTTCCTTCAAAAGAGAAGATGTCTCAGATCAAAGTTAACAAGATGGTAAAATCCACAACAAAACCGAAAAGAGTTGTGCAAACTGATTCCCAGTGGCAAAGAAGTAACAGAAAGCAGGTAACTCCAAGTGTCTTTCTGGACACGGCCTCAGCACTTACATGACCCTTCCTGAATGCTGTACTGGTCCCAGTGCTTATAGGTAGACCAGAGTCCTACAGGTAGACCTCCCCTGGTGGGAAGCCAGGCCTGTCCAACGTGCTTTTCCAAACCTTCCTCCAGGCCCAAACTCTCAGGCTTCTAAGCCAGCCAAGTGCATCCACCATCTACCCCTTTCCTGTGGGCAGAACCAGCAAACACTCCCAGAAGACCGCTCCAGGCCAGATCCCACAAGCCAGGCTCCTCACTCACCCATGGACTCTGGTGGCCTCCCCAGACCTATCACCTTAGTCCTAAAGATCCTACCGTGACTAGCGGTGTGTGTGACTGTAGGTCAGCCTATAGCTTGTAGTTCCCAGGAGAGCACCAGGAAAAACACATTCCAGGACCACCCTCCCAGGACACGTCATCTGCTGCCCAGTGGCCGCTGGGCTGAGGAAGCACCAGAGGAAGTTGAGGAGAGCCTGCTGAAAATGGACAACTGCATGGTGACGGGTGAGGGAGGGTGCCAGGGTGGCTGGGGGGGTGCATGGAGCCAGTCCAAGGCTTGCAATGGCCCCACCACGGGACATAGGTTTAAGAGACTGCCTGGCAGGTGGGAGGGATACAAAGTAGTAGGCAGGTGGAGCCCAAGAGCAGAGATGTCCCCAAGAGGGCAGTAGAACGCCAATGCCTGTGCCAGAGCTTGCCTGAGATCTAGCCAGGAAAGGAAAGTTCTGGACCCCAGACAACAGCATCACAGCAGATGGTCCAGGCTCCTGAAGCGGGCTATAAGTCCTGGTGTGGCTTCCAACTTCCGACATGGCCTCCCAGGCTGGCCTGACGCCCATGTGTCGGAAAGATGAATGACAGCACACTGTACTGGTGTCAGTCAAGGGTGAACTGTGCTTCCATTCTAGAACTCTGTCCTTGACTGAGACCAGTCAGCAAGGCAGTGTAAGACCACACGACAATGCACTCAGGACACAACCGTCTGAGATAGGTGAGAAGCAGGAGATGGAAGTTCGACTTAAAATCAGGGACAGAGTGCCAGGCGGTGGTGGCGCACGCCTTTAATCCCAGCACTCGGGAGGCAGAGCCAGGCAGATCTCTGTGAGTTCGAGGCCAGCCTGGTCTACCAAGTGAGTTCCAGGAAAGGCGCAAAGCTACACAGAGAAACCCTGTCTCGAAAAACCAAATAAATAAATAAATAAACAAATAAGTAAGTAAGTAAGTAAATAAAAATAAAAAATCAGGGACAGAGATGGGGCCACTGCCCTGCTGCCCTGGCCATTCCAGAAGAGAAAATGGGGCGCCGGGATGTGCACACGGTGCAGGGACCCACTCTGCAGGAAGAAGGTCTCCCTGTGAGCCAGCAGCAGATGCCCCTGCCACTCTGGACAGCCTACCCTCGGCCATGCTCACCCTCCTGCTTGCAAGTACTCATGGAGCCCTTCCTCTCCCAGCCCCACCCAGATGAGGCTAAAGGTGAGCCAGGCTCAGTGATGGATGATCCAGGAGCAGAAGGAAGTCCTGAGTCACCCTTGCTGGGGGCAGGAAGTGGTTATCACCAGCACCAGAGAGCCAGAGTGTGACATCACAGCGGTGACCTCACCAGCAGGGACAGGATGCCTCTGCAAGCTCGCCAGCAGCCAGCCCTCCCTGTGCTCCCCTTGTGGTCCTCTGTCCTCTGTCCCCACTCTGTGCTGTGCTCTACCCTGGGCACCAGGGCTGAGGAGAGCTGGGGACGGGAGGGCCTTGTCTAGTCTAACAGGAGTCAGTGTGTGGTTCAGAGCTGGCATGCAGGGCCTGGGTGGCCAGGGGGTGGAGCCATGCTTGGAACCACCCTTGGGAAAGGTCTGACTGAGCTCTTGGTGATGTCTCCATTGGGGCTTTGCCGGGCTCTGGGCCAGAAAAGATTCCATTATGAACTGCACGCTTTTGTGAATGTGGAGGGCTTGTAACTAGTTGGCCATTCTTTTCCTTTATTTATTTATTTTTCCTACCCAACTACACATGCAATGGAAGTGATTCTGGCCTCAGAGGTCCTTGGGAAGCCAGGCTCCCGGACCAGATCCAGGGCTGAGCAAACCAGTTCCAGGAGACATGAGGGAGGAGGGTGAGAGCATGGCAGTGTCGCTGGGCACCTGGAGTCAGTCCTTTCCATGGACTTCTCAGACAGGTCACTGTTGCACCCTAGTCCATCCCTGCAAACTCCTCTGTGGTCAGAGACAAGGGGAGGAGGCCGATGCCATCTGGCTAAGGAGGAGAGTCAGGGGTGCCACTTAGTGGAGCTTGGTATAAGGGTTGCCCTGAGGCCTGACCCACTTCCATGGCTGGGGCACACCAAGGACGGCATTGGAAGCAGGCTTTGCCCTTCCTCCTGGGCAGGAGCGGCCTCCTACAGCCTCACTGTGGGTGAGGACACATATCACAGGATGGTAGGAAGGGACTGAGTGTCCCCTCAGTCTCTCCCTCAAGGCCCACATGCAGGCCGTCAGGGGCCTTCATCCCGGCGTTCAGTCTTGAGTCTCCAGAGCAATCTGAGGCACCGGGGAACTGGAAGTATGCCCAGCCCTCGCTCCCACCTCCAGATCCTACAGGAAGCATCTGGGAAAACAAGATAGGCACCGCACCTGGTGGTCACAGCAGCCTGCGGGGATGGGACAGGACAGCTGGGTCAGCAGCTCACACTGAGGCTCCCAAGAAGACAGTGTTGTGGATGGACTTTAGTTGGGGAGGGACTGAGGGTCACGGCACCTCTCTCTGCCAGGGTCTTAGACCAGTTGTGATTCTGGTGAGTTATGGTCAGGCAAGTCATCCGTCATGAGGTGGTACCAACAACAACGTCGCCCACGCACACTCATGCTTAAAGGACTTTATCACGAGCCCACATCACCTCTATAACCAGAAAATAACAACAGGACACTTCAAAACCAATAAAGTGACAGTCCCCAAGCCCAGCGGGCTGCAGATGATATCACATCAGGGCAGAGTTGAACTCCAAGTCAGGTCAGTGTCCAGATGCTTCAGGCCACTAGCCTGACAAGTGTTGTGACCTTGGTGACCAAGCCTCATGGGCCTCCAGGGAGGCTACTAGGTGACTCAACCTCTTCCTACATCCCTGTAAATAGCTGATTCCATCCACACTGAAGCTATGTGAAACTGCCTCCACCAGGAAGGAAGGGTTTTTTGGTGTTTTTTTTGTTTTGTTTTTTTGGGTTTTTTTTTGTTTTTCTTTCCCAGACAGGGTTTCTCTGTGTAGTTTTGGTGCCTGTCCTGGATCTTGCTCTGTAGACCAGTCTGGCCTCAAACTCACAGAGATGCACCTGCCTCTGCCTCCCGAGTGCTGGGACTAAAGGTGTGCGCCGCCACCGCTAAGAAGGGAGTTTTAACTGGCCCAGAGCCCGGCAAAGCCCCAATGGAGACATCACCAAGAGCTCAGTGAGACCTTTCCCAAGGGTGGTCCCAAGCATGGCTCCACCCCCTGGCCACCCAGGCCTGCCTGCCAGCTCTGAACCACACATTGACTCCTATTAGACTAGACAAGGCCCTCCCGTCCCCAGCTCTCCTCAGAGAGCTGTAGAGCACAGCACAGAGTGGGGACAGAGGACAGAGGACCACAAGGGGAGCACAGGGAGGGCTGGCTGCTGGGGAGCTTGCAGAGGCATCCTGTCCCTGCTGGTGAGGTCACCGCTGTGATGTCACACTCTGGCTCTCTGGTTCTGGTGATAACCACTTCCTGCCCCCAGCAAGGGTGACTCAGGACTTCCTTCTGCTCCTGGGTCATCCATCACTGAGCCTGGCTCACCTTTAGCCTCATCTGGGTGGGGCTGGGAGAGGAAGGGCTCCATGAGTACCGGCAAGCAGTAGGGTGAGCATGGCCGGGGGTAGGCTGTCCAGAGTGGCAGGGGCATCTGCTGCTGGCTCACAGGGAGACCTTCTTCCTGCAGAGCGGGGCCCTGCACCATGTGCACATCCCGGCTCCCCATTCTCTCATGAAGGTGGGGCAGGAACTGCGTTTCCCAGTGGGTGACCAGGAAAACAGAACTTTCAGGGGGTGTACCTGTTTAATCAGGGATCAGCCTGAATGGAACTCAAAACCTTTCCAGATAGGCAGGCTAAGGCCAGAGGCAGGGAAGCCTGGGTCGCTGCTGACCAGGAGAGCAGTGTGGCTTCAGCTTGGGGAGGGATCACAAGTGCTGGTGTAGCCACAATGTCTGTGAACCCCAACCCCCCACCGTGGTACCCACTTGGCAGAAGAGAAATGGGGGACGGGTTGGACAGAAGGAAGGGAGGAAGGACATCTCCAGCAGAAGAGGGCAGGAAGGGACCGGGGTGGTGGTTTGTGCTCCGGGTCTCCAACAGCCCTGGCTTGCAGCTGTCCTCCAGGTGAGGGCTCGGGATCAACTTGCTCAAACCGTTCTAATTAGGAGGGCAGTTAGACCTGACTTCTCACCTGCTGGTTCTAAGGCTAGTTCTTGTGCTTCCACAGGGCAGGGCTACAGGGTCAGAGAGGCCTAGGAGGCACAGCAGGAGGGCTCAGGCCCTCAGAACCCAGTTCTGCCTTGCGGAGCCAGTTTTAGCCTTTTATTCTGGGACTGACTGACTTGCCACCTGAACTCAGGAACCACCATAGTGACCAGTCAGGAAGGTCCCTGAGGCCCAGACGCAGAGGGAAGGAGACTCAGAGGAGCTGAAGAAGATGGTGATGGGAATATGCAAGCCCAGCCCCCTAAGTGGATACGCTCAGAACTGCTCAGAACTGCTCAGGGTGGCTGGAGCTTCCATTTTACATGCACACTTCCCGCTGTTCCGGTTCTAGGTAAAGGCTGATGTCCTGAATCCTGGAGTTTTTCTGAGAAGGCAGAGGCAGCGGGGCAGCACTCTGGACAGAGCCGTGTGTGTGTGTGTGTGTGTGTGTGTGTGTGTGTGTGTGTGCGCGCGCGCGCGCGCGCGCGCGCGTGTGTGTCCCGGGGGGACTGTCTTGATGCTCTGAAGCTCTGAGGCATCACTGCTCATCAGGGCTGAGGAGGAAGGCTGAGCAGGATGCTCTACATCTTCCTCCCACATCCAGCTCATTGTCTGACACCCAACCTGACCAGAAGGAGCTAGGGAAGGAGAAAGGGCCGGAGAATTGGAAGGAAGCCGCTCAGCTTTTTCTATAGAACGTTCTAGAGCACCTATCATTCACACAGTCAGCTGAGGCAAGAAAGTTACTGAGTTCAAGGCCACCCTGGCCTGCATAGTGAGGTCTGGGTCAGCCGGGCTACAAGAGTGTAACGTCACGTTGAAAAACAAGCAAACAAGCAAACACCAGAGCTGGAGGGCCGGCTCCGCAGGGCAGGGCAGGTACTGCTCTTCCAGAGTACCCACCCTGGGTGCCTCACCACCACGTGCAGCTCTGGGGGACATGACAACTGTTTGTGGCCTCCATGAGCACCTTCACTACACACACACACACACACACACACACACACACACACACACACACACACACACAATACATCTTAAAAAGAAAAAAAAAACATTCCAAGCACTAATTTTTTTTTAACCAGAGTTACAGAGAGCTTTATTAGAAGGAAGGAGGGGAGAGGAGGGAGGAGGAGAGCCAGGCCTGGAGAGAGAGAGATGGCAGAGCAGAGAGCGGGGAGCAGAGAGAGAGCAGAGAGGGAGAGGGAGAGGGAGAGCAGAGAGAGAGCAGAGAGAGCCTAAGCACTATTCAAAGGCCTAGACTTTGGGTTCAGAACCTATGCTTGTATCCCAGCTGGCTGTCCCTTACTTCTGCTCTGAGGAAGGTGTCCAACTCCCCTGCCTCAGTCTCTTCACCTGCGAAGCAGGAGTTTGAGGTGAGGGGAGCCTCCTCTCAAATGGCCATGGTAGAAGGCAGTTACGATTTCTTCAGACACCAGCACTGACGACACCGGCTCTGGAAACTTCCACCAGAAGGTGGGGGTCTTCAGACTCAGGGGTCACCTTAAGGAGGCAGGACAACTCCCCAAGAGACACAACATGCCCATTGTAAGGTCCATAGGTTTTTGTTTTTTTTTTTTTTTTTTTTTTTTTGTTTTTTTTCGAGACAGGGTTTCTTTGTGTAGCTTTGCGCCTTTCCTGGAACTCACTCTGTCTGTAGCCCAGGCTGGCCTCGAACTCACAGAGATCCGCCTGCCTCTGCCTCCCGAGTGCTGGGATTAAAGGCATGCGCTACCACCGCCCAGCGGTCCATAGATATATTTTTTTTTTCTCCTGAATCAGAAGAATATAAACTTTTAGGCTGAGGAAAGTGTTTTAATGTGTTTAATGTTTTGATTGACATATCTGTCTTTCTGTGGTAAATACAAAAGCTAAGAAGCCACTGGGAAGCAGGATAAAAATCACAATGGAGGTGCTCACACACGTCACTCAGTGCCAAACCTTGCCGACCCGAACCTACCTGTTATCTAACCTGAGTGACTGAATGTCAGCCAGTCTCCATTGGGGGCGGGGGCCTGCCCCTCCCCAGTCCCCTTTACGGGAAAAGTAACTTCAAAATAAGCACTCTGATTTTTGGGTTGTTTCTGCTCTATCAGCCTTTCTCTATCCTTAAATCCAAAAACTCAGAGCACTGGCACACTTACAAGTTTTATTTTATAACAAAGTACTGCTGCATTCTATAATGGAAAACAAAGCCAGTTAAGATCTTGACACTTAGCCGGGCAGTGGTGGCACACGCCTTTAATCCCAGGAGGCAGAGGCAGGCGGATCTCTGCGAGTTCGAGGTTAGCCTGGGCTACACAGAGTGAGATCCAGGACAGGCACCAAAGCTACACAGAGAAACCCTGTCTCAAAAAAAAAAAAAAAAAAAAAAAAAAAAAAAAAAAAAAAACACCTTGACACTTAAATTTGCTGTAACTTGGGATTTTGACAATATCAATGCAGATGACCCTGCCTCCAGTGAGGTCCCCAGGGCTCCTGGCCCATATGGGAACTAATTAACAAAACCTGGTGAGATAGGCTGAATAGCCCTGCCCATCAGATCTGGCCATTGAGCCATCTCAGGTGGGGAAAACGGGGGTGTCTGGGAGCCATGGATGAGCAACCCACAGTAACATGATCTCTCATCTCCACACCACGCACTGCCTCTCTGCCCTGTCAAAGGTGGATGGGAACAGCAGCCCTGGAGCACAGGAAGCCAGGTTTCAGGCAGGCTACCTCCATCTTGGATACGCTGCCCGCACAGAAGCCCCACAGAGAACACTGTGACCAAGACCGCCTTCAAGGTCAGCAGCATCAGCCACAGACTTGACCCTGGGAAGCCTCCAGGTGCTCCTGGGAACCTTGTAGTGGGCTGGAGGACCACCCAAGTGAGGCTGCCCCTGGGTCCTGATAGCTACTGGAGGAGAGAAGTCAGGGCAGGTGGCGGTCGTGGTGAAGAACTTGAGCCACAGGAATTTGGAATACGTTATGAGATGGCCCCGCCCCGACTGACCCGTCCTTCACCCCCCTTTGTGTCTCTGTGATAAAACTCCACCAGACAAAGTAGATTCTAGAACGGTGGCACATGCTGCCACAGAACATCTCCTGGAAGTGCTGGCCCAGTTGTCCTGAATGCCAGTTTGCTATTTCAGGCCCGCGGGGAGGGTATGAGAGTCAAAGACTGAGGTGGTAGGAAGACATTCCGAACGAGTGGCAACCCTCGGAACCCGGGACTGAACCCGGGACTGAACCCGGGACTGAGCCTGGGACTGAACCTTCTCAGGCATCCTCGCAGGCAAGGGGCAGGAAGCTCCACCCACTGTGGAGAAGCCAATGTGTGTGATTGGAGCTCCCAGAGCGCCCCGCCCCCAATCTTCTCACCTGCTTCAGGGAGCTGTGTGTATGGGAAGGCACAGCCTGGTGTCAGTACTAAGACCAGGTCCCGGGTGTGTCCCAGAATGCAGAGAGCTTGCACCAAGGGACAAGCGGCTCTTTCCTGCCAGGCAGAAGCTCGCACTGGTGGCCAGGGCTGAACCTCAGAGACAAGGGCATGAAAACTGAGCTCCCGGGGGAAACCCGGCCCACCTCACTAGAAAGCCTCTTTCTGTTCAAGAACCCAGGATGCCGCTGAGGAACCAGGAAAGCGCCAAACAAGAGGAGGATGTTAGTTGAGGAGGTCTCCTGTCTTCCTCCCTTCTCCCTCTGTCTCCCGTCTCTCGGCAATGCTGTGAGGTTGTGTCCTGCAAGTGGGTGTCTTTAGGAATTAAGGCTCAAAAAAGAAAGAGCACCTTCTACCCCCCACCCCAGCCCACAGTGACTCCGTCACCCCCCACCCCAGCCCACAGTGACTCTGTTACCCCCACCCCAGCCCACAGTGGCTCCATTACCCCCACCCCAGCCCACAGTGGCTCCGTTACCCCCACCCCAGCCCACAGTGGCTCCGTTACCCCCCACCCCAGCCCACAGTGACTCCGTCACCCCCCACCCCAGCCCACAGTGGCTCCGTTACCCCCACCCCAGCCCACAGTGGCTCCGTTACCCCCCACCCCAGCCCACAGTGACTCTGTTACCCCCACCCCAGCCCACAGTGGCTCCATTACCCCCCACCCCAGCCCACAGTGACTCTGTTACCCCCACCCCAGCCCACAGTGGCTCCGTTACCCCCCACCCCAGCCCACAGTGGCTCCGTTACCCCCACCCCAGCCCACAGTGATACTGTTACCCCCACCCCAGCCCACAGTGACTCCGTTACCCCCACCCCAGCCCACAGTGATACTGTTACCCCCCACCCCAGCCCACAGTGGCTCCGTTACCCCCACCCCAGCCCACAGTGACTCCGTTACCCCCCACCCCAGCCCACAGTGACTCCGTTACCCCCCACCCCAGCCCACAGTGGCTCCTTTAACCCCCCACCCCAGCCCACAGTGACTCCGTTACCCCCCACCCCAGCCCACAGTGACTCCATTACCCCCCACCCCAGCCCACAGTGACTCCGTTACCCCCCACCCCAGCCCACAGTGACTCCGTTACCCCCCACCCCAGCCCACAGTGACTCCATTACCCCCCACCCCAGCCCACAGTGACTCCATTACCCCCCACCCCAGCCCACAGTGACTCTGTTACCCCCACCCCAGCCCACAGTGACTCCGTTACCCCCCACCCCAGCCCACAGTGACTCCGTTACCCCCCACCCCAGCCCACAGTGGCTCCTTTAACCCCCCACCCCAGCCCACAGTGACTCCGTTACCCCCCACCCCAGCCCACAGTGGCTCCGTTACCCCCCACCCCAGCCCACAGTGACTCCGTTACCCCCCACCCCAGCCCACAGTGGCTCCGTTACCCCCACCCCAGCCCACAGTGACTCCGTTACCCCCACCCCAGCCCACAGTGACTCCGTTACCCCCCACCCCAGCCCACAGTGACTCCGTTACCCCCCACCCCAGCCCACAGTGACTCCGTTACCCCCACCCCAGCCCACAGTGACTCCGTCACCCCCCACCCCAGCCCACAGTGACTCCGTTACCCCCCACCCCAGCCCACAGTGGCTCCGTTACCCCCACCCCAGCCCACAGTGACTCCGTTACCCCCACCCCAGCCCACAGTGACTCCGTTACCCCCCACCCCAGCCCACAGTGACTCCGTTACCCCCCACCCCAGCCCACAGTGACTCCGTTACCCCCACCCCAGCCCACAGTGACTCCGTCACCCCCCACCCCAGCCCACAGTGACTCCGTTACCCCCCACCCCAGCCCACAGTGGCTCCGTTACCCCCACCCCAGCCCACAGTGACTCCGTCACCCCCCACCCCAGCCCACAGTGGCTCCTTTACCCCCAACCCAGCCCACAGTGACTCCGTTACCCCCCACCCCAGCCCACAGTGACTCCGTTACCCCCCACCCCAGCCCACAGTGACTCCGTTACCCCCCACCCCAGCCCACAGTGGCTCCTTTAACCCCCCACCCCAGCCCACAGTGACTCCGTTACCCCCCACCCCAGCCCACAGTGGCTCCATGCCAGGCTGGGCTTACATGTAAGGCCTGCCCTCCCTCCCCGAGAAGTAGCCCTAGTTCTCCTAGTCACTGTGTCCCTGAGGTGACCACTCCCCCACCTCCTGCCCTGGGCCTCAGTTTTCCTATCTGCAGGATGGTGAATCAGAGGTGGGGGAGGCTGGAGTGTGTCCGTACTCTCTAAGATGCCTCAAACCATCAGTTTATCTCAGTACCTAATGAGCTGCTAACTGGTCTCAGGAGACGGAGGCTCAGGCCAGGGCGGGCTTGAGTTATAGCTGCAATGTCCAGGAACGATTGGATGTTCAGGGACTGGTTGGCCAAGGCCCTGCCAGCATCCTGCTCACAGGTCACCTTCCCACACACTCACTGTCTCACCAGAGCTGGCTGCACTTTGTACTGTCCCTTTCTCGTGAGGTGGCCTACAATAGGCTTGTCCTCAGCCAGATGGGGCCTGCTAGAGGTCAGACACCCTAGTGCTGGTCCTCACAAGGTCCACATGCAGGACCCCACCCAGGCCAATCCATCCTACCCCAGGACCCAGACATTACCACTTGGCACTTAAAGTATGCAGGAGGAGCTTGGCCTGGGCCGGGCTGGGGGTGGGAGGCTCCCGGGACATCTGGAAACCATCACCTGCCTCCCCCATGCATGCTGGAGATAACAGAGCCTATTGGTTGGGGAGATGTGCATCTAAGTTGTGTTCTCAATGATGACTCTGGGAGGAGGCGGTGGGGCCTGTCCACTCCCATCACCACCACCCGCCCCAGCATAGACGCCATCCTCGGGAGCCCACACTTAGCTCATTCTGGAGCGTGTGGAGTTGCTGTTTGTGCTGGAATGTATCTCTGTGGTTTGTGTGGAATACAGCTGTTAAATACCAAGCTCAATGTAAAACAAACCTTATTTTCAGAACAATGTACCTTTCCTCTCTAATGTGGGCAGAGCACCTTCTAACCCCCACCCCAGCCCTGAAAGGATCAAGACCACATTGATCTCAGGATGGAAACTGGAGGTGGTGGCACACGCCTGTCATCCTAGTACTTGAGAAGCAGAGGCAGGAAGGCCCGAAGTTTAGGTCCTCTTTGCTGACATAGGGAATGCCAGGCCAGCCTGGGCTTTGTGACACCCCATGTCAGAAAGGCACAGAGCAAGGGAGACCAGCTGGGCAGCCACTGTCCTGTGTCACCTCCCCAGGAACATGCACAAGAAGACCAGGTCAGAAGGACTCAGGCCTGTTCCCAAGGAAGCCATCTCTCCTGAAGAGCGTGCAGGCAGCGTCCACCCTAGGGCAGTGGGGTTGGGTTTCTTAGCAGGGCCCAGAACAGGCCCAGGACCTGCACAGGTTGGAGATGGGATGGCCAGGTCCCTGGGGTCCTCTGCCTTAGCTTCCCTCAGTTTCCTGGATTATGGGAAGAAGATCCAGGAGGTAGCAATGGACACGCTCCAAACAGAGGTGTGCCTATCCAGCAACTCTGGTCAGCTCTTCCACTGAGGCTTGATCACACAAAGCTGGTTGGAGTTTCTGAGAGGGCGTCTGGTCACTGTGGGGAGGGGGAGTGCTGGCAGGCCCCAAAGGTCACAGAGGCCTGAGCCTCACAAAACATCAGGAAATGAAGTTCAGTCACAGAAGCACCGGGGAGGGAGGGCCTGGGGCTATTGAGGAAAAACAGGCCGCAGCTGGCTGAAGCCCAGCTCCTTGGCCTCTCTGCCTGGCCCCAGGCCTTTGCTTTGGCCTTTTCCTGTCCGAGCACTTTTGACTGACCTGCCTCCAAGCTGAACCACCACTGACCAGCTCTCAAGAGCTGCAGGAGTTTGTGTACTGTAATTATCCTGGGGTAAGCCTGCTCTGCCGTGGAGACATTCAGACACAGTAAAGCTCTGGGAGAATTAGCAAGGCCGTGAAGGCACACTCTACTGAGTGTTCCAGGCTGGGGGGAGAGAAGACAGCTGTAGATGCCTCAGTGAGGGAGTCCTCTGTGATGCTGGACAGTCAGCATTGCAGGTGAGTCACAGAGGGCAGACGGGGTTCAAAGGGAGCAGGGGCTGATCTAAGAGAATGTGAAGAAGGGACCCTGGGAACCCAGGACGGAGATGGAGGGGAAGAGGTTGCAGGAAAAAAAGCAGGAATACCACCCTCCCCCTCCCATAGGTCTCTCTATGCACCCCTCCCCCCCAACACTAGAGCAGTAAAGACAGCTGTGGTGGCTGGGCCTGACGGGACTGTCTTGTGGGATGGGTGGGCCAGCAGCCTTAAAGGTCAGGGGAAGGAGAGGGAAATGGAGGAGGACAGCCGTGGGCACCTGTGGAGAGGACAGCCCCACCTGCAGAAATGCACACAGACAATGCACTCACTAGCTGACGGAAGCACCAAGGACGCCCCCTCCCATTAGTGCCCGGACCCAGCCTAGGCTAGGCGGGTGGGGGAGCACACCGCTTTCATTCAGGACCCCAGAACAGGGGGGAATCATCATTTTCCCCAGCTCCAGATAGCTCTGCACAGAGTGGGCATGCCTCCAGGACACTCTGCCAAGCCCCCAACCCGCAGATGCGGGTGACGCGTGGAGGGGCCGACAACACACCCAGCTGCCGCTGTGCTCAGCCAGCCTCTAAGCGTGTTTCCTAGAAGCTTCCCACAGCTCCTAAAGGCTGACTCCTTGGTGATGATGTCTCAGGGAGCCCCAGACACCAAGAGGCCAGCACTGGTTAATAGACCCCTTTTTATTTCAGCTTTATCAGCTAAAAGTGATTTTACACAAAATAATGTGTCAGAGATAATTGCTCCTGGGAACAGATCCCAATTCCAGCCCGCAACCAAAGGTAAACGTGCCCATTAATGATTAAACCTCTAATGTCTCCCAAGGAACTGAGCTCTGGAGCAGCCCAGAAAGGAGATCCCTCCCCCTAGGGCCTGGCAGGGGCCCAGGCAGCCCTGCCTAACAGGAACTGGTTCCTGCCCAATGGGAATAGGGGACGATCCTCCATGGAGGGAAAGCCAAACATTGTCTAATTCCAGCACCCTTGATGAGGGAAAACAGGTTTTTCTTTGTCTTTTGTAGAGCAGGTCATGGCTGCCACAGTTTGCACCTGCCTGGGGTCAGGATGAGAGTTCTGGAAGCAGAGAGACAGGTCCGGCTGCTACAATCTTCCCCTGTACTCAAGGCCTTCTCAGGAAAGGTCTCTGAGTGCAGAAAGGGCTTGAGCCATAAAGAAGCCTGTACCTGGTAACAGAAGACAAACGTGAGAGCTGGGTGTGGTGCCCGTCTGTAATCCCAGCACTGGAGAGGAGGGAGGAAGAGAATCCAAAGCTCAGGGCATCCATCACATCACTGGCCACATAAGAATATGGCCAGTTACATGAGGCCCTGGAGGACGGGGGTGGGAGAAGAGAAGCAAAGCAGGGAAGGCAGGAGGAAATGTGGGGGTGATTTGAATCATGGGAGGTTGTCCCCCCCAATATAGTCAAAAGCTTGAAGACAGAAAGGTCTGGGCTTCAGCACCAATTCTGCTACTTGTTAGGTGTATGTTTAAGACAGGGTCTCATGTAGCCCAAGCTGGCCTAGAACTCCCTATGTAGCTGAGGATAACCTTGAACTTCTGATCCTACTGCTTCCATCTCTCCAGTGCTGGGATTAAAGCTGTGTTCCCTGTGCCAGGTGGTGCTGTGCCCAGGATCAAGCCCAGAGCTTTGTATTCTAGGCAAGCGTCCTACCAAGTGAGCTACCTCCTCAGTTCGGTGGTGTTTAGTTTTCTTTTTAAGTATTTATTATTTTATGCGTTTGCGTGTGCACCCAAGTGTATGGATGTGCACCATACGTGTTCAGGAGCCCTTGGAGTTCAGAAAAGGCAGGGATCCCCTTAGAACTGGAGTTACAGAGAGTTGTGAGCCGCCTGTGGGTCCTAGAACAGAGCCTGGGTCCTCAGGAGGAGCAGTACGTACTTTTAACCATTTAGCTTCTCTCCAGCCCCCACTGTTACGTTTTCTTTGAGACAAGTTCTTACTCTGTGGCTGTGCTGGCCTGAAACTCACTGTGTAGAGCAGGCAAACTTTGAACTCGTGACAATCTTCCTATCTATGTCTCCTGAGGTCAGGGATGATAGGCATGTGTCCTGTTTGCTGCCTGTTAGCTGTAAAAGACTTTGTCACATGATGTCACTTGGCCTCAGTTTCTTCATCTGTAACTTGGGGACAGGATTACTGACCTCAAGGTCATAAGGAGGCCTAATGTGATGATGCACGTAAAACTCTTAGTAGATGTAGCCTGGTCATCTAGTAGATGCTCAGTGAACTGAAATTACTTTATATTACGATCATGACCAGAGAGGTCTGCTCCTTTACAAGATTCTTCTCCAGCCTCAGCCTCTTGCCATGTCTTGGTATTTGTTTGTAGGTTGATGTTGGACTGACCACAGAGAGGGTGAAAGTACACTGTCTTCACAAATAACAGCTCTACCAACATATAGCTCACATGCCACAAAACACATTCCTTTATTCTTTATTATTCATTTTTTGAATAATATCTTCATTATTCAGTCATTGCTTTTGTTTTTAGAATGTTTTTAGAGAAAGGTAGGAGGGGAAAGCCAGGAGGCTCAGGTGGCTCATTTGGTGATCAGTCCACTCCACTTGGGTCCTGGAAAACGTGTCAGGTGCCAGAAGAAAAGCCCACACTCTCCTCGTTGTTCATATCATCGTTGACTTCCGCTCCGGAACATGAGATCAGAGGTGAAGGGGTGGTTGTGAGAGAGCAAGGAAGGTGTTAACAGGGAAAGAGCCGTGGCACTGAAGCCGTGGAAGAGCTGTGGACGGCCGTGGCGCTGAAGCCGTGGGAGAGCTGTGGACGGCCATGGCACTGAAGCCGTGGAAGAGCTGTGGACGGCCGTGGCGCTGAAGCCGTGGGAGAGCTGTGGATGGCCGTGGCGCTGAAGCCCACAGGAAGGAAGTGTGGCCGACAGGAGGGGCTGCTACACTCAGGAAGGGGAGCCTGGAGCTGGTGCCACACCCCTGGAGGGCAGGCCCATCTGGCCACATCCATGAAGGCCAAGTTCCAGGTCCCAGTCCAGAAAATCTGGACACCCACACAGACCCCAGGATGCTAGAAAGCAAAACGTACAGCCTGGAGCAGCGCCCCCCCTCCCCGCCACTGTCCCAGCTCCCTCCACTCCCCAGCATTCAGGAAGGGGCATCCCAGGAACCTTCGAAGGCACCGTCCACACACACCCCACGCCCGACCCCTGCAGGGGAGGACAGCTGCTTTACCACCTGGCTCTCCCTGTCAGCGAGGCCTTTTCCCAGGAGGAGACTCAGAACCCCGCGTCTAACCTCGAGAGCGGGAAGAAAGACGGGTGGCCAGCTGCAAAGGTAAGATAGGAACACCTATGGCCATTACAGTGGCCCCCAGCTGCCCTGCACACACCTGCACACACACTTCATTAACATCTGATCCCTCCGGCCAGCTCGTGTCTGGGGGCCATACTCTGGGAGGATGATGAGAGGGCATTCCTGCCTAACAGGTAGACAGCCAGTCACAAGCATGAGGCGGTAAGCTAGGAAGTCCAGCCATGTGTGACGAAAATGGCAGACTGCTGGGCAGAGGGTCACCAAAGACTGGGGCACAGAAGGTGATGCGGCCCTAAGGGGCAGGGCGGGATTTGGGGGGCAGAGTTCAGCAGGGTGAACGTCAGAGTTCTGAGTAGTAGAGTTATGGGACAGGGTCCTGTGCAGAGCAGGAACCCAACTGACCAACTCTTGCCAGCTGACTCCTGGCCAGGCCCCTGGGGATGGGTTGGAGCCAGGCATGGAGTGGATTAAGGGTCAACCAGAGGCTCCAGTGACCCTGGAGCACAGACCCAGGAGAAGCCTGAGACTCCATCCACAGGGGTCAGAGGCCCAATTCAGTGTCCCACATTCTTGCCTCTGGCCATCCTGTCTATCTGACCAGGCCAGAGCGAGCGGCAGGAGGCAGGGCAGGTAGAGCCTTCGAAGTCTAGAAAAAGTGTGGCCTCCTGCGGGGAATCCTCTTCCCTTGATGTTCAGGGATTAGAAGCAGAAACAAAGAGTCAGGAAGGAGCAGAAAGAAGGTCAGACTTTATTCTGCAGGCAACCAGAAGCCAGAGGGTTTCAGCATGGCTTGATCTGATTCGGGTTTGGAGGACACGGTGTGGTCCTTCAAGAAGAGTGGAACCCAGACAGGAAACACAGTGGATGACACCAATGTACAGAAGAGGGCAGACAGTCCTAAGCTTGGCAAGAACTAGGGCAGGATCCAAGGAAAACTGAGGAGCTGGGCATGGCCCCCGGACACACACCATGACTCCAGGGTTGGGCACACCACCCCCATGCTTTCCAGAGAAACTCAGGCCAGAGCAATGTTGCTGGATTTCCCAGAAGCCATTTGTGGAGACAGCCCCTCTGTGGCCTGGAGCCCGGGTTGCTTCAGTCACCTAGACAGCTGAGTTCCATGAGGAGCCAGCCAGCTGCAAGACACACAGCTGTGATCCCAGGATGCCTCCCATGCTGGCCTGGAATCTCACCTGGTGCCTTCCAGAAACCTAGATCTCATTTATGATTAAGCCAAAGCCCTAGTTTACGGTATCTTGCTTGGCTTGCTGCCAGGTGATGCCTCCCTTCTGTGTCATTGGTCCAGCTTCTTGTCCTCCCTGGTCATGGCTTCCTCAGCTGCAGAAGGAGAGAGATGGCAGGTCTCGGGGTCCTTTCTTAGTCTCACTCCCGCACACAGCTGAGTACCAAGACCCTGATGTTTCCTAGGGGTGCAGATAAAGGGGAAGGATCAACGCGGGCAGGAAGGGGTCCATGTGACAGCGGGGACCGGAGGAGGTCGGGGTAAGGACATCAGAGTGGGCTCATGGGATTGGAGAGATGGCTCAGTGGGTAGGAGCACTGGCTGCTTGTGCTGGCTACGTTTTTGTCAACCTGACAAGAGCTGTGGTCACTTGAGAAGAAGGAACTTTCACAGAGAAAATGCTCCCACCAGACTGGCCTGTGGGCACATCTGTGGAGCATTCTCTTGATGGATGACTGATGAGGGAGGGCACCTCACTGCAGGCAGTGACCTCTCTGGGATGGTGGCCCCGAGTGCCAGAAGAAAGCATTGAGTAAGCAACGAGGGGAAAGCCAGTAGGCACACCTCCTCCACGGCCTCTGCTTCAGGTCCTTGAGTTCCTGTCCCGACTTCCCTCAGTGACAGGATGTCACCGGAAAGGTTTAAGCTGAGATAACCCTTTCTGCCTCAGTTTGCTTTGGGTCGAGGTGTTTTATCGCAGTAACAGAAAGCTAACTAAGACACTGTTCAACCATGAAGACCTGAGTTCAGATCTTAGTACCCATGTGAAAAGAATGCTGGTGTGGCTACACACACACCTTAACCATGGCACTGGAGGAGGGGAGTAGAGACAAGAGGGTTGTAGGAGCTTACTGGCTGAAGGCCTGGGTCCGGGTCCAGTGAGAAACCTTTACTCAAAGGAGTAAGGCAAAAAACAAACCAACAACAAAACCCACAATAGAGTAGACACCCAATCGTCTCTGGCTGCCACCAATACATAGACAAGCATATGTAGCTGTACACACACACACACACACACACACACACACACACACACACACAGGTGTGATAGTACAGAACTGGAGTTGCTGCAATCTCCTCTCCCCGAGGCGCTTGTGTGGCTGATTGAATCAGTTATCATTAGTAGCAGCTACCAACAGGTGCTGGGTACAGAGGCCTGGCGTGCTGTGGCCTGCTGCCTGGCACTGGTCTCCTTGTCCTCCATCCACAAATGAAGTGACTGAGGCTCAGAGTGGTGTAAGTCACCGCTAGTGAGTAATCACAAAGGGTGATGTAGAAGTGTAGGCCCCGAGGGACCAGGTGGGCAAGGTGTGGAAAATCCCTCCCGCAGCCCTTGGCAGCCAGTTGTCCCCACCCAGAACTTGGGATAGCCCAGTCTTCAGAACCTTGAGATAGCCCAGTCTTCAGAACCTGGAGGTTGCCCAGTCTTAAGTAAAGCCCCCAGTGACTTGCCTCTCCACCCTCCAAGGGTTGCCCTGGCCCACACCCTTCCTCCAGCCAGTACTGTTTGTTTGGAGTAGGAAGTACAGACGACCTGTTAGGGAAGGGAGCGCCTGAGCTGGACCTTGAAGGCCAAGTTGATAAAGAGAACGGAGAGCAAGGCAACAAAGGCTGGGGATGGGGCAATTGACGTGACGGGGGACACATGGAATAGGCACGAGCAGCCCTGATAGCCAGAATAGAGGCCCGTGGGACCAGAAGCCAGGGGCAGGGAGAAGCCTGGCACAGATCCCTTCCAAATCTGGCCTTCCTTGGGACTCAACTGGGTAGACTGCTTCTCGGTTGGGCTCTGAGGCAGATCCTGGGGATGGAGCTGGACAGGGTAGCTAGGAAAAGGGATCCAAGCTGTACTTCTTTGCCCATGGAACTAACCCTCCCGGGGCTGCAGGGTGACCTAGCTACAAGCAAGCCCATCAGCGATGGCCAAGAGGGCAGGGCCGAGGAAGATGGGGCAGGACACGGAAGAGTCAGCGGCCCCATCAGCCTCTCCTTGCTGCAGCCGGCAGAGACCGAGGCCCCTCTGGACTGAGAGAAACACCAGGATCACAGCCACCAAACAGACTGCTCCTCCCTGGCCAGCAGGCCCCGGGCCAGAGCTTACAGCCCAGCCTGAATCCCTAGCCCACCTCCCACTGCCTGGCACAAGCTGTACCACTGGCCTCAAGCCAGGTTGTTTTGATAGCGGAACCACAAGCATAGATCAAGGAGCCCCATGCTGCTGTGTGGCCTCAGATGGCAGCTGCGGAGCAACTCCAGGCCGCTGTGTGCACGTGATCAGAGGCGCCGGGAGCTCATAAGGCAGAGAAGGCAGCACATCTCCAGACATGCCAGAACTACCCGACATGTTCACACAGCCTTTCAGAAAGTCACAGGTGAGGGGAGGGAGGGGGCTGTCTAGGCTTCCAACAGGAATGCTTTGGAATGCAGGCCATGAACCCTCTCCAGTGTCCCTCCAAAGGTGACCTCCTGGCTATCCTTCGAGACAGCCCAGCTCCTCTGTTTCCTGTAAAGACTTCCAGTGCCTTAGTAGACAGTGCAGTGCCTCCGTGGGCTTTGGAGACTGGGCTAGTTAGGTGACCCGAGGGGAGAAGCACAGTGCTATTGCATTTCCAGGGTTCCGTGAGGCCCTCTGCAGTGCATGCGTGCAGGCTGTGGGGGCAGCTCCCCATCCTTTCCGAGGTACTGCTTCCTCTGGGATGAGGGAGACAGCACAATCTCTGGAGGGTGCCAGGAACGAGGCGCATGTTCCAAGTTTCTGTCAACAGCCCCCAAAACACTTGGCAGGTAGCTCCGTCTCACCCCAGAGGCCTAATTACAGAAAACACTAGCAAGGCCTTCCTGTAGAAGGCTTGGCAGGGCGGGCACTCCTACCACCAGCACGAATCTGGACAAACTAGAGTCTATGCTCGGTGGCCTGGGTTCGAGTTCCCACCTTGCCACTTGGAAGCCCTGTGGCCTCAAACAAGTTGCTTAGCTGCTCTGATTCTGTTTACTCACCTCAACCGTGGGAATACCAACCATAGTGTCTTTAAGGAGGCAAGCAGGGTTTCCCAAGTTAGGAAGGGCCTAGAAGGAAAGTAGGCCCCCAGCCAAAGCAAGCACACGGGGGCTGGAGAGGGCTCGGCAGTGAAGAGCATTGGCTGCTCTCCCGGAGGACCTGGGTTCCATTCCCAGTACCCACATTGAAGCCCCCAACTGTCTATAAATCCAGTTCCAGGGACCCAGTGCCCTCTTCTGGTTTCCTGGGGCACCAGGCACAGAGGTGATAGACAGACATGGGTGCAGGCACGAGAAAGAAAAAAAAAAAAAAGCTAACAAACTTCCTTTAGAAGGCAGAAGCTGGGACTGAGGAAAGGGCCTGGTTAGACTGGACAGGAGGAACTCCACAGTAACGAGGACCAGCGAGTCTATGTGTGCAGTGAAGAACAGACACTCCATGGGGGATTAGAGCAGCTTTTGAGAGGCTGCTGGGTGAGCCTGGAAGGTCTGATATGAGGACCAGCGCACTGCAAAGGTACAAGCATAAGAAAGCCCAGGCACACTCATCTGCTCCCTCATCTGTCCACTCGGTAGCTACCGGTCTGTCCTGGGTGCTGCAGAGATGCAGGCCTCCAAAACCAGCTCTCCCAGAGCTAACATGTCACCTGGACTGCCCTGGGACAAAGGGCAGAGAGCATACCCAAGGAGGAGGGAGGTGGAGCGTTCCTGGTGAGCTGTTTGTGTAGAGCCTTCACTCAGGAGGGATCCCACTGGGTCCTCCTTGAAAGGACCTGATCCAACTATACTGGTCAGGCTGGCTTTGTATACCAGGGTAGCGGGACAACGCTCCATCTAAGGACCCACCTCGGGCATGGGCTAATCAGCTGCGCTTCACATTCTTAGTAATTTCATCTCTGTAAGCCAAGTCCAGGGGGATCCTGAGCATGCACTTGGGATGGGAGCTTGGCTCATAGATGCCTTCTGTTTCCTCTGCTCCCAGACTCCCCGGTGAGTTCTCTGCTGCTTCCCTGACAGCTGGCAGGTACCCCAAGCCCTATCATATACATACAGCTCAGCCCAGCCACTGCTCCCACACATGGGAACCTGGATGTGACCTTGAAGGCCAGGGACAGTCCTACATGCCCCATGTCCTCTCAGGATAGGACATGGACTTGGCTGTCCTATCCCAAGCTGATAGAACAACAAGGTGGCAGATGGGCGACTTGGCAGGAGAACACATCTGACCCACTTCCTGTCCAGACACTGAGAGCCTCTGGAACAGGCTGCAACCCTGGGGGGAATCACACATGAGATTGAGTGAGAGGCAGGCTTTCCTGCCCTAGAGGAGGGGTTCTTGGCCACTGGAGTTTGCACCTGCACCTTGGGTACTGATCAAAGCTGTATGTCATGGCAAGCATGCAAGTGTACCAATGAACATCAAAAACATGAGCGGGGGGGGGGGGGGGGGGGGGGGGGGCAGTGGCGCACGCCTTTAATCCCAGCACTCAGGAGGCAAAGCCAGGTGGATCTCTATGAGTTCGAGGCCAGCCTGGTCTACAGAGTGAGATCCAGGACAGGCACCAAAATGACACAGAGAAACCCTGTCCTGAACCCCACCCCATCCCAAAAAATAAATCCAGCATGACACTGGGAGAGGGAGACATTGTACAAGAAAGGGGAGCGTCTCATACTTCAGTACATTTGATTCTAAGTTTCCCCCACCTTTAATTTATTTGGTACTGGGAAATTGGGCCTAAGGCAAGCACTTTATTACTGAGCGATAGCCTAGTCCTTTTTATTTTATTTCATTTTTGATTACATTTATTTATGGGGGGGGCATGCCAGGTTGTATGTGTGGAGACGAGGGGGGGGGACAACCTGTGGGAGTTATTTCTCCCCTTCCGCCATGTGGGCCCCAGAGACTGAGCTCAGGTCAAGTACCCTAACCCATTAAGTCCTCTCACCAACACTCCGTCCCTTGTACTAAAAATTAGGAGTCACTCAGTTGCCTGTGCTGACCTCGGTCTTACCCTGTAGTTCAGGAAGGCCTTGAACTTGAGATCCTGGCTCAGTTTCCAAGCAGTTGGGATTGCAGTACTGCCCCCTCTTTACGTCAGGCCTAGGGCTTCGTTCATGGTAGGTCGCACTACCACTGACCGAGCTACAGCCCTAGCCAGAGAACTTCCTAAGATTCTCCTGTTCCTCACATCTTGCCCTGTGAATACTGGGATTACACCTGCTCCCTACTGTATTCTATCTGTGTGGGTTCTGGAGATCCAAACTTGGGGCCTCATGCTTGAACGACATTGAACCCATTGCCCCAGCCTTCCCCACCTTTTAAAAAATGATTAATTTTTTAAATATAGTCTCTCTGGTTTATTGTTGTTTTTGTTTTGTTTTGGGTTTTTTTGTTCTTGTTTTTGTTTATTTGCTTGCTTGCTTACTTGTTTTATTTTCTTTTGTTGGGGGACACTTCATGGGTGAGGGGAGGGTATGAGGGGACTAGAGGGTGAGGGGAATCGGGGCTCATGATGTGAAACTCCCAAAGAATCAATAAAGAAGTTAAAAATTTGTTTTAAGTGAAAAAAAAAAAAGTTTCTCTGTAGCTTAGGTTGCCCTTAAATTTGTGGCCATCTTCCTACGGCGCCACTCCAGAGCAGGGCTTCCAGGCCTGCACCCCATACCCAGCTCCCATTCACCAGCCGGACGGATATCAGGCTATTTTCAGTTTGATATTATTATTATTATGGCCCAAGCTGCTGTGAGCCTGTGAATCTGAATGCGAATGGTTTATTTCTCATGAGTAAAGGAGTATCAGAAGGACCATATACACAAGCATACGGTTTACTAGAAGGAAACACCCGACTGTTTTTGACAGGGATGGACTGTTTTGTGTTCCCGTCGAAGCCTCCCCAGCCTGTGGCACTGAAGTCCTCATCGCTCTGGCCTTTGCTGCAGCAGTGAGGGTGACAAAGGACGACACTCTCGGGTGCTTGTTTGTCACCTGTGTCTCCGCGAGCACACGGCATGTTCAGGATTTTTTGCTCATTTTTATTGGGTTGTTTGTCTTCTTATTGAGTTACAAGTGTTCGTTATGTGCTCTGGGTGCAAGTCCTTTATTAGGTTTGTGTTTTTTGTCTCAGAAGGTTGTAACCAAGCCTCTAATAAAAACAGCCACGATACCAATAAAAACCCCAGCACACTCATTTCTCCTCGGGCATCAGCACCAATTACTCCAACTGCCACCTTGTGAACAGCCAAGTGAGCCTCAGGGGCAGCTGCTTCCTCTTGGGTGACAGATCTTTGCAGACATTTACCTCTAAATCAAACCCGGTTCACCAAGACTGAAGATAACAAACTAGCCAGGCATGGTGGCTCACTTCCGCAATCCCAGCATTCAGCAGGGTCCAGGACAAGACCCCGTCCTAAAACAAAAGAAGCAAGTAAACAAACGACACCAGCAAAAACAACCACAAGCCAGAGTAGTTTTCTTTATTAATTAGAAAGCTGCTACAGGGCTGGCAGGATGGCTCAGTGGGCAAAGGCACTTGCTGCCAAGCCTGACAACCCGAGTTTGTTCCACAAGACCCACGTGGTGGGAGACAGCAGACTCCCACGCGCTGTTCTCTGACCTCCACACACATGCCCTGGCACATGTGCCATCCCCACCCGCCCCTCAACCCACGCACAAATAAATAAGTGGATGGGTGTTTGGTTGTTTTGTTTTATTTGTTAAAAGGGCTTTCCTGGGGTTTGGCGTGACTTTTGGGGGAGGGCCTTCACTTATTGCAAAGGCCCTCTTCCTTTCGGGGTGAGGTTTTGTAGCCTGTAGCCTCGAACTCTGGCCACTCCACCTGTTTTAGCTTCTCAAGAGCTAAGATTAAAGGCCCGAGGCGCCATGGCTGGGAAGGCGGCTCTGTAGTTGTTGGGTGTTTACTGCTGCTGGCTTTGAAACACTGAACAGAAACGCTAACCTTAGACCCTGTTTACCAATCACCAGGTATCAACTAGCTGATCTGCGTTAACACAACACTTGCTACATCAAGAGGGTCTGCCCACAGTTTGGACAGCAGTGACTGGGCACTGAACATCACTCTAATCAAACGTAAAGGAGTAAATATGTCTGTGGAAGAAGGCAAGAGAAAGAACTAAATTCTCACCTGCCACAACCAGGAGCAGTCAGTTGCATCCCCCACACCCAGTGCTGGGTGTTAAACCTACAGCTTGACATGCTAGACAAGTACCACGTCACCTAGCTACATCCACAGTCCTTTTTAAAATGTTCTATTTTATGGGTATGAATGCTTTGCCTGCATGTGTGTCTGTGCACCACATGTGTGCAGTGCCAGGGGAGGCCAGAAGAGGGTGCTGGAGCCTCCGAAACTGGAGTTACAGGCAGTTGTGAGCCAGCGTGTCACGGGAGTGCTGAGAGCCGATCCCTGGTCCTCCTCGAGAGCAGTAAGGGCGCTTAACAGCTGTGTCATCTCTCTGGCGGTAGCAACATCAGCAGTGGCAGCGGCGGCACACACCTTTAGTCCCAGCACTTGGAAGGCAGAGCCAGGTGGATCTCTGTGAGTTCAGGGCCAGCCTGGTCTACAAAGTGAGATCCAGGAGAGGCACCAAAACTACACAGAGAAACCCTGTCTCAAAAAAAAAAAAAAAGAAAGAAAGAAAGATTATTATTATTGATTTTTAATTGTGTATATATGTATGTGTGTGACTATGTGCACATGAATGCATATGCCATCAGAGGCCAGCAGTGTCAGAGCCACCGGAAGCTGGAGTTCCAGGTGGTTGTGAGCCACCTGTGGGTGCTGAGAACTGAACTCGGGTCCTCTGCAACAGCAGGACACACTCTGGACTGCGGAGCCGTCTCTCCAGCCCCTCTCCAGTCCCTTTTCATTTTTTGTTTTTGAAATATGATCTTGCTAACTTAGGAATTTGCATTGAACTCACTCTGTAACCTAGGTAGGCCTTGAGTTATCAATGTTATTACTGTCTCTCCCAAGTAGCTGACCACAGGCCTGTAGCCAGATAAATTCTATCTCAAATGGGAAAACCAAGAAAGAAGAGAAAAAGCACAAGATGTAGAAATACGAAGATAAAACAAAGAAAGAAACCTAAACAGAATTGAAAAAGGTCCCTGGGGTACCTGACTCTGATGGTCTGAGCCTATAGTTTCTCATTGGAAATTTGTAGAGTAGCTCTCTTGTTAAAAATCAAATATATATATATATATATATATATATATATTTAGCTACAAGGACAAAAATATATATTACTTTGGCTCCCAGGGTTCAGTCCATCCTGATGAGGAGGGCGGAGCGTGAGGCGGGCTGTCACATTGCATCTGATGAGAGGACATGACAGCGGAGCGTGAGGTGGGCTGTCACATTGCATCTGCAGTCAGGAGGCAGAAAGAGATGGACAGTGGTGCTCGGCTTGTTTTCTCCTTTTTGTTCAGTTTGTACCCGTGAGATGGCCAGCCTGATCTGCTTAGTGAGACCCTGTCTCAAAAGGAAAAAATAAGAAAGCAAACTGGGAGGTGATACAAAGCAAGAGATGCCCTGTACCCTGCATCAGTGTGTGTGTGTGTGTGTGTGTGTATGTGTGTGTGTGTGTGTGTGTGTGTGTGTGTGTGTGTGTGTATGAGAGAGAGAGAGAGAGAGAGAGAGAGAGAGAGAGAGAGAGAGAGAGAGAAGGAGGGATGGAGGGAGGGAGGGAGGGAGGCAGGGAGGGAAGGAGGGAGAGAGGAAGGATGCTCTGGTACATTGTTCAAGACCAGGAGATCAGTCCTCTGCATCAAGGCCACCGTTAGACATTGGTTACCATCACCCCCATCACCTGGGCTGGCAAAGCTAAGGGGGTGGGGGTGGCTTCCCTTTAGTGACCCTGGAGGGCAGGGCTGTGCCCGCTGGCTGGCTTCAGGGGCACTTGCTGCTCCAGCCTTGCTTCTCCACAAGAACAGACTACAGCAGTTGGGCTCAGCACCTCAGACATCAGCAGGGCCAAGCTGCTGTCTCTGGCACCGGCAAAAAGGACAGATCGCCTTGTTCCCGAGCATGCTGTTTGTGCACGGGAAGTGAGTGTGGGCGAGAAGGGACGCAGACACTGCCATTCAGCCACTGGGCTGAGCACCCACGGCTGCCAGCTATGCATACATGTTGTGGAGGCTGGAGGTCCAGGAGAGACACAGCCAAAGCTATGACCTCTTACCATGGGCCACAACCACTGTTTTATGTAATTCTGACCCCGAACTTCCCCAGGTAGATACTACTATTTCCCTACTTTACAGATGGGGAAACTGAGGCAAAGAAAATTTATGAATGGCTCAAAACTCTTTTTCTTATTGTTCTGAGGTCTGGCCTTGCTCTGTGGACCAGGCTGGCTCTAACCGGGTGACGCTCTTGCATCAGCCTCTTAAGCGCTGGAATGACAGATGCTTGCCATTACATCCAGCCTGATAGCTTCTTGCTACAAGTTATTACAAGACAGATTCCAGGCAGAGCTGGAGAAACAATGTGGCACATGGACACAGCAGAGAACAGACCACACTCAGACCTAGATTTGGAACCTGACCTTCCCGCTCTGGCTCTATACCTCCCAAATACCCATCTCTTCTCTAGTGAAGGAAAACACTGTCTCCTTCTTGGGGTCACAGTGACAGGCAAATGGAGCCAGATCTGTCTAACAAGCGGGGGGCCAGCAAAGTGACGGCATTTTAACTCAAGGTTGAATTTCAACATAAAAAGCACATCAGTCAAGAATCACTCGGGTGGCCGTGATCGAACCATCTGCAAAGCACAAGGACCCGGTGAGAAAGAGCAGACCAGGGCATGAAGGGAGACCCACAAAGTGCTAAGAAACCTTTCTAACACAAGACGGAATGAAGTCAGCGCTGTAGCTGGGATGGTGGAAGGGCATCGTCCTCCAGAGCTGGTACAGCAATGGATGGCCAGCTGGCACCCCAGAGCCGGGCTGGAAGCCAGAGTACTGGCCTGCTTCTGTCTATCTCCCTGGATCTCTACTTTTTTTTTTTTTTTTTTGCAGCAGTGGGCACTTGCAACATGGATAATAGTAGTCAGAATTTCAGGTGTCACGAGGCTGGGAAAAGCCAGTGGAGTGTTGGCTGGAGATGGGCTCTGGGTGCCCCATCCAGAGGATGACAGGCAGGCAGGGCCTGAACGCTGCCAGGGACGCAGCAGTGGTCAGCAGTCATGGGGCAGTGCTGGTAGCTCTTCTTTCCAATTTAGTCAGATGCTAGGGAGCCAGGATTAACATAAAGAAAGCCCCCCAAAGGTGGTCAGCTGGTATCGACAGTACCCCTCTTCTTGGGCCCCCCAAAGGTGGTCAGCCGGTATCAGCAGTGCCCCCCTTCTTGGGCTTCCCCATCACTCTTCATGTGTCTGCCTACTTGTACCAGCTTCACCCCAACGTCGCTGAGTACCTGTCAAGGTTCCTGGGTGCAGGTACTGGGGAAGCCCCTAGCTGTCCCAGCCTGGCTGGCTCATATATTCACTCATTCAATCAAGTAATTTACTAAACATCTTCTGTCCTCTGGTACAGCTCTAAGGACTTAGGACAGAGACATCCTCACCTCCTGCCACCTGCAATTTAACAGGGCAAAGGGCGATGGGCGACACATGTAACACGTTTTTGAATAAAACATGATATGAGAAGTGTTGTGAAGGGCAAACCATCTCCCCACTCCCAGTAGTCTTTGTGAGGAGCACCCCTGGGCCTGCTGGCCTCCCTCGACCCTTGGGTACTGCCATACGGATGGGTCAGAGATACCTAGGGAGGTTCTCAGTCACCCGGGAACTTGCAAGAAATGCAGATTCTCTGGATGGAAGCTCTTGGGTCAGACATCCAGCCTCCTGATGCTTTTGAACGCTGAAGATGGGGAAAGGTGGCCTTTGGGGACAAGGACACACACATTCCAAGGGAATAGACATGTGTGGGTGGGCCAAGGGCTTATCTAGTTCAGGCTGCTAAAATAAATACCAAGCCAGGTATGGTGGCACATATCTCTAATACTCTAGTATCTGGGAGGTAGAAATAGGAAATTGGGAGATCACATCTAGCCTGGATTACATGACAGCGTGTCTCAAAAACAAAACCAATGGCCAGATGTGGTAGTGCATGCCTATAATCCTAGCACTCAGGAGGCGGAAGCTGGAGGATTTCCATGAGTCCAAGTCCAGTCTGGTCTAAATAGCAAATTTCAGTCTATCTAGGGCTATAAAGCAAGACCCTGTTTCATAAAATGCCAAACAATGAAAACATGTACCATAACCTGGTACCTTAATCACAGCAGAGACTTACTCTCTCAACTCTGCATTCTGGGAAGTTTAATATCAAAGTGCCTGTGGGTGAGTGTCTGGCAAGGGCCTCCTTTCTAGTCTGTAGACCACCAGTTTTCTCTGCATCCTCACGCCACCCAGGAGTTCTTGGCCTCTCTCCAGGCTCTCTTTAAGGACAGTGTTTCCACCTCCCCTGAAGCTGACAAGCTAACCCTCATTAAAGCCTCACTACAATGCTGCTGTGGGGGTCGGACTTCAACACACAACTTTTGAGGGGATGCAAATATTCAGTCTCTGCAGGAGGGGATGCTGAGTATACCTGGACGTGGGTCTTGATGGCTGTAGTGCTGTGTTTGGATCTGGAAAGTCCCTTGGAGACTCGTGTGGTGAGGGCTTTGTCTTCAACTGCTGGCGATAGCGGGAGACGGTAGAAGCATTAGAAGACTGGGTCTACTTGGAGGATGGAGGGCATAGCGGTGTGTTCCTGCCTGGGCCTCAGCCTGCTCCTTCCCCAATGCCTCCCTCCCTCCACGAAGCCCTCCTGTGATGTGTTCATTGCCTTAGCACAGGCCTGGAAGCTAGGCTAAGTGACTGTGAACTGAGACTCCGAAACTGTTCATCAAAACAGATGACTGGGCCGGGTGTGGTGGCGCATGTCTTTAATCCCAATGCTCAAGAGGCAGAGAGGCAGGTTGATCTCCAAGAGGTAAAGGTCAGCCTGACCTACATATTGAATACCATACGCATTTGAATAAGTAAATTCAATTAAAAACAATAAATGGCTGCTTTAAGTTTGCTTTCCTGAGGTATTCTGTCACATAACAGAAAGTCTCACAGCCCAGTTTCAGTTAGGCACACTCAGGGAAAGCCCAGACCACTGGACTGGGGCCGTTTGAGGGAATCGGGCAGTCTGGCTTGAGGGGTGTGGGGCACTGAGGCAAGACTGCCACAGATGTGTGTGTGTGGCTACCTTGTGACAGAATGCCCTGTGGCCGGCATAGGCCATGCAGTGGGCTAAGCAAAGGGGGCCATACATCTTTGAGCCTTGCTAGGAGCACAATTGCCCTTATGTATAAATGCTGAAAGATCAGAGAGACAAAGGAACAAACTACCTCTTACCTCTGGGTCTCCTCAGCCTGAAAAGCCTCTAGTTTTTGTCTCCTCACACCTTATATACCTTAATTCGCCCAGCAGTCACTTCCTGGGATTAAAGGCATGTGTGCTTCCCAAGCAAAGGCATGAGATCTCAAGTGCTGGGATTAAAGGTGTGTGCCACCACTGCCTGGCTCTCTTTCTCTCCTAGACTGAGTCAATCTCATGTAGTCCAGGGTGGCTTTGAACTCACAGAGATCCACATGGATCTCTGCCGCTAGAGTGGTAGGATTAACGATGTATGCCATCACTGCCTGGCCTCTATGTTTAATCTAGTGGCTTGTTCTGTTCTCTGATCTTCAGGCAAATTTTATTAGGGTACACAATATATCACCACACTTATGAGGCAAAAAGACTGCCTTGGGGTCTCACAAAGGACAAAACACACAGAGGTCCCAATTGCCTCCATCCTTCTGCTGGACTGCATCCTCAGGGTGCTGACCTCCAAAGCCTGCAGGAGGATCCACTCGGGGGTCCCAGTGGGAGGCCAGAGCAGGGCTGAAGGGTGAGGTCAGAAAATCAGCCTGCCTTCTCCCAGTGGGATCACCTCAGCAGGTCCGTGATGTTGGAGCAAATGTCCTTTCCCTCAGGCTTAACCTTTTCTTCATGACTCCCCTCTCATTCTCTGGAGACCTCAGCCCTTGTCCCCCCAGCTCTAGGGAATGGAAACGATCTTGTCAAAGCAGGGCCAGGATCCCTGTCCTCTTTCTTGACCCCCACTCTCACCCTTTCTATAAGCCTCTCCTTTGTAAATAGCACTCCCGGAATTTCCCTCGTTTTTCAGGAAGCCATCTGTTTCCCACGGGGACCCTGACCGATGAGACAGCACCACCATTAACAACACCGGAAACCAGAGGCTCCTGGCACAAGCTGAGAGCTTGGGGAAGGGGGTGGGTGGTTAGTGAAGGTAGAAAAAAAAAATGTTAGGAAAAACCTGGAATAGAGGTGGTCGTGGAGGAGAAGGCTAGACTGCCTCACATAACTGTAGGGCACAGCCCCTGATGGAAAGGTCCCTGAGGCAGGGACTGCCACCTTTAGATGATGGGATCTAACACCAGGGCTCAGAAGAGGTCAAAATAAACCAAGGAAGGAACTAGTGAATGCAGTGTCCAGGCCCAGCTCTGGCCCCTGAGTCCCACAGGGGCCTGCAGAGGCTAAGAGGTGGGGGAATAATAGCTTAGCTCACAGTAGCCCTCTGAATGCACTGTTGGCCCCTAGGCATGCCCAACCTGTTCAATGGCAGGGGGAGGGGCAGGCGTGGAGGACTGAACCAGTCCTGGGCTGCAGGTTCGAGCCTTCCCTCTTCCAAGTAGGAATCTGCTCTGCAGCCCTCAATGAGAGGCAGAGCCTTCCGGGCTCCGGAGAATAACTGGGCCCCATGCTATCCGCCCCAGGCTTTGCAGATATGAGGAGAGACTGGCGAACACTTGTGGGCCTAGGCATTCAGACTTCATCCCTCATCCCAGAGGGACAGCATCAGAAGGCCCGCTTGCAGGCACAGGAACCTGTCTGGAGTCTAGAGCCTTGTGTGCCATCTCCTGGCAGGAATACCCTGCTGACACTCAGTTCTAGTAGGGCTTGCAGTTTTTCAACAGTGTTTTTTGTTTGTTTGTTGCTTTCTGGTGGAGACAGCAGTTTGCTATGCTGTTTGTTAGTGACTGCTGTAGCAGGAATCCTAACTGGTCTTAATAATAAACACCTGGAGCCAGATATCAGGGTAAATGCTGAGAGATCAAAGAGACAAAAGGAGCAAGCCACAGCCACCTCTTACCTCGCCATCTCCTCAGGCTGAAGGGGAGTGAGCTTCTGTCAAGTGCTGGGATTAAAGGTGAGTGCCACCACTGCCGGACCTGTGTGGTTAACTAGTGGCCAGCTCCGCACTCTGCTCTCCAAGCAGGCTTCATTTGTTAGAGCACAAACAGAACATCACCACAGACCGCCTCTGTGTGGGAGCCGGGAGCCTGCACTGGATACATGAGCAGAGACCGTACAGAACAGTCAAGATGGTCACCTGGTAATGCCAACTTTTCTGTCCATTTACAATGTTGTTTTCAGTAATCATTTGAGAACTTTACACAATGTGTTTGATTACAGTCACTCCCCACTCCTCCCCCAAATCCTCCCAGCTCTCCCCCTACCTCACCGGCCCTTGCCAACTTTGTGTTCTCTGTATACGTGTTTGTAATAACCCAGTGAGCCCCATCTGTGCTGTCCACGCTCACGGGTGTGTAGGGTCACCCAGCGGCGTAGGAGCCTGTACCCCAGGGGCTACACCTCTAAAGAAAACTGACTGTCTCTCACAGAAGCCATCAACTGCTCACAGCACCTCGCAGTGTTGACTTGATCTTGTGTAGGTCCTGTGCAGGCAGCTAGAGCTGCTGTGAGTTCATGGGTACAGTGGTCCTGTGTGGCCAGAAGACACTTTCTCATCCCAACCTCTGGCTCGTCCAAGATGGCCACTGAGCCGTGTGTGTGTGTGTGTGTGTGTGTGTGTGTGTGTGTGTGTGTGTGGTGTGGTGTGGGTATGCGATACAGATGTTCTATTTGTAACTGAGCACTCCACTGACGTTCTCTGCTCTTTAATCAGTGGTGAATTTCTTCACTAACCTCTCTACTGCTCAAAGAAGCGTCTCTGATGAGGTCTCAGATCTATACTAATCTATGAGATACAAATTTAGAGGCCAGCTTGATACTATGTCCACGTCTTCATTAGGGTTTCTGTTGCTGTGATAAAACACCACAACTAAAAGTAACATGAGGGAAGGGTTTATTTGGGCCTACAGTTCTGCATCTCAGTCCCTCACTGAAGGAAGTCGGGGGCAGGAACCTGGAGGCGAGAACTGAAGAAGTGGCCATGGAGAAACACTGCTCACTGACTTGCCCAGCCTGATTTCTTATACAACTCCGGACTACCTGCCCAGGAATGACACCCTCCCTGTGGGCTGGGCCCATCTACATCAATCATCAATCAAGAAAACACATTACAGACCTGCCTATAGGAAATTGGATGAAGACATTTTCTCTATCAGGAGGAACCAACTCTGGTTCCTTTTCTCAGATGAGTTTAACATGCGTCAAGTTGAAAAGGCAAAAAGGCAACAAACAAACAAAAACAACCAGGAGAGTCCATTTAGTGGAACAGTAGTAGTTGATTCACTCCTGGGGCCTGCCGACTCCCAACTATGGTTCTTGGCCAGATTTACAAGTACCGACTTTCCTGACTTCCTTAATTCAAACTCTTCATGCCCACATGGAGGTGGAAGAAGTTTGGTTCACGCCCTGGAAGCCAGGGTGGCGGAAGGTGAGCCTCTGTTTCCTTGGTCCCTCTGCCCCCATCACACTCCGACTGACAGCAGTAACAGACTTGGTGCTGGTGAGGTGGCCGGACTGACTGCCCTTGAGGGCGGAGGAGACTGGGTCCCGGTCCCCAGGGTTTTAAGAGCTATGATCCCAAGCCCCTCCTACCCCGTCTCAAGGTCTGTGGTAGACACTTAGGCTTCACTTAGGGCGCTGGGTTTGGTTCCTGCTTAGAAGCCCACTTCTGGCACAGGGAGGCTGGAAGTCAGAGGTGAGTGCTGAGAGGGAAGGATTGGGGGAAAGGGTAGGAAGTGGGGTGTGAAGCGGTTGTAGGGGGCAGTACCCAGGCTGGCTCCTGGATGAGGTAAGGATCGGACTTTAGGCTTGGGAGCAGGCCCACGAAGACAATCCTGGAAAGTATCAAAGCCGACTCCAGCACTGAACCTACCTCCCAGCATCTGCTAAGCCCAGACCCCAGTCCCCAGCACTGCAGAGGCTTAGGGGCCATCTTGCCCCTTTCTTTTCCCAAGTCCCATCATCCAAACTACACCCCAAACAGAACCCCGTTCCCCATCTCCACTCTCTCTAGGTCAGTACTTCTAAGACCTCCACTCTTGAAGCAGGCCAGCCAGCTTCCTAAGTGGCCACCGGGTGTTAAAAACATACAGGCCATTGCACTCATCTGGAGACATATGAGAACGTATCCAGACTGGCCACAGGACACAGGCTCCCACCTGAGCTCACCATGTTCCCTTCGCAGAGCCCCCCGGAACTAAGTACACCCCACCAGCACCTTCCTTCCCCACCTCCCCTCCTCTTCAACTGGAATGCCACAAGGTACCAACTCAAATGCTCAGTTCTACTGGCAGAGCAGCCGTCTCCGCCACAGGATCTGGTTGTATCATTTTAAAGCACACTTGCAGCATCTAACATCTTCCCCCCTGACAGGAATACAAACTCTGTGAGGACAGGACCTTATCTATTTTGTGTGAGATTGGGGCACTTGGGCCTAGCTCATAGGCAACTTGTTAACTGAATTGGCTTGCTGGCCCCTGGGAGAGCCAGAGACATTGACAGGTCTAGGGTAGCAGGTTATGATGGGTGATCTTGGGGTTGGCAGTCTGGGAGATGTCAGTGAGGTTTCTCCCCGGAATATCCGGGGAAAGGGCAAAGGAAGAGGATTTACAATGTGAACAGAATGGAGACATGGCCAACGCTATCCACACAGAGGGAGGCCTGTCTCCTTGGGGAAGGGAAGGGTTAGGGCTTGGGATATCTAGGTACGGGCTGCTGAGGGCATGGGAGATGAACATGAAGAGGTAAATTAAAGTTGTGCTGAGAGGTCTTACGGGTTTAACCGTGCCTGACCCCAAGTCAGATACGGAGGTTCTAACCTTAATGCACCTCAGAACATGACCGTGACTTCAGACAGAACGCTTGGGAGGAAATTATGGTTAAATAAGGTTCTGTGGATGGGCTCCAATCCAGTTATGACTGGCATCTATAAAAACCGGAGTAACATAGCTGGGCGGTGGTGGCACACGCCTGTAATCCCAGCACTTGGGAGGCAGAGGCAGGCGGATCTCTGTGAGTTCGAGGCCAGCCTGGGCTACAGAGTGAGTTCTAGGAAAGGTGCAAAGCTACACAGAGAAACCCTGTCTCGAAAAACCAAAACAAACAAACAAAAAAACAACAACAAAAAAAAAAAACAAAACAAAACGGAGTAACAGAGATGTCAACACACAGGATACTCTAGAGGATGCAAGTGTCAGCTGTCTGCAGACCGCAGGGGAGATCCCACCCTGCCTTGGGTTTCATCTTTTAAATTTGATCTTGGACTTGCAGCCTCTAAAACTATTTCTGTCGCCTAAGCTAGTCTACTCTGTATGTGGTATTTTCCCATGGTAACCACAGTAAACTATACATGTCTTAAAATTTTTTAATGTTTATTTTAATATATAGTTTGACTCAACAAACAAAATGTATTTATTGGACTCAAAATTCAAACAAAATGTCATAGCAACCAACTGATAACAGCACAATCAAGGATAAGTTTTGGTGGCAGTATTTTGTCCTGCTATGATGTCATGAGAGTGGCATCCACCTCTGGGATCTTCCTTTGAAATGAACCCCTAACTTCAGCCTAAGCATGAGAAAGACATCTCAACAAGGAGCCTTCCAGAGAATGTGTGTGGGTTAGTTTTTTGTTAACTTGATACAAGCTGGGGTCATCTGGGAAGAACAAGCCTCAACTAAGAAAACACCATCAGGTTGGCCTGTGGACCTTTTCTTGATTAACAATTGATGTGGGAGGGCCCGGCCCACTGTGGGTGGTCCCTACCCTGGGCAGGCGGTCCTGGGTTGTATAAGAAAGCTGAGCAAGCCTTGGGGAGCTAGCCAGTGAGCAGCTCACTCCTCCGTGGTCTCTGCTTCAGCTCCTGCCTCCAGGGTCCTGCTTGAGCACCTGATTTCGCTTCCCTTCATGATGGACTACAAGTTTTAAGCAGAAATAAACCCTTGCCTCCCAAGTTGCTTTTGGTCATGGTTTTTATCGCAGTAATAGAAAGCTAACAAGAACAGAACATTAGATCAGTACTTCTCAAAACCATTAAAGTCATCAAAAACAAGGAAAATTCTGAGAAACTATCACAGCACCTAAAGAACATGCTGACTAAACAGAAAGTGGTATCCTAGAACACAGGTCATTAGGTAAAACCAGAAACCTGGATGGGGAGGTGGTGGCACAAGCCTTTAATCCCAACACTGGGGAGGCAGAGGCAGGTGGATCTCTGAGTTCAAGGCCAGTCTGAGATCAGAGGGAGTTCCAGGGCAGCCAGGGGTACATAGAAAAAACATGCCTCAAAACAAAACAAAATAAAACAAAAACAAAAAAAAAAAAACCCAAACTAGAAACCTGGAAAAATGCTGTAAATTAACAGTAGGATTGTGATATGGGTTCCTCAGTAGTAACAGATGTGCCACAGTTAATTATTAGGCATTAACAAGTAAAGAGGGGCTGGGGAATGACTCAGCGCATAAAGTGCTTGCCTTGTGTCTTAGTCAGGGTCTCTATTGCCATGAAGAGACACCATGACCATGGCAACTCTTCTAGGGAAAAACATTTAATTGAGGTGGCAGCCTACAGTTTCAGAGGTTTAGTCTATTATCATCATGGTGGGGAGCAGGGTGGCTGGGATTATGACAGCATGCAGGCAGACACAGTGCTGGCTACATCTTGATCAGAAGGCAACAGGAAGTGGTTTATCTCACTGAGTCTGGCTTGAGCATATGAGACCTCAAAGCCCGCCTCCACAGTGACGCACTTCCTCCAAGGCCACACCCACTCCAACAAAGCCACACCTCCTGATAGTGCCACTCCCCATGGGGTTATGGGCGTCAATTACATTCAAACCACCACACCCTGTAAGCACCAGGACTGAATCTGGATCCCAGCACCCATGTAAAAAACTGGCACAGTCCACACACCTGCAATCCCAGTGTTGGGGAGAAAGAGACAGGCAGATCCTTGATGGCCAGCTAGTCTATCAAGATCAGTGAGCTCCAGAGTCAGTGAGAGGCCTTGTCTCAAAAAATAAGGTAGAAGAGCGAGGAGACTGCTCAGGATTAAGAGCACCTGGGTTCGATTCCCAGCACCCAAGTGATGGCTCACAACCACCTGGAACTCCAGTACCAGGGGGTCTTACGCTGTCTTCCAGCCTCCACAGGCACAGGCACACACGTGGTGCACAGACATACATGCAAACAAAACGCCCATGTACATAAAATAAAATGTTTAAATAATTAGAAACAATAAGATGGAGAGCAACTGAGGTTAACACCCAGCCTCCACGACTGGATTTCACATGCATGCATACCATGTGCACACACACAAACATGTACACATACACATTCCCTCTATACACTCCCACAGTAAGAATAATAATGATACTTAGAGGAAACTGAGCAGGAAAAGTATACAGAGAGCCACACCTTACAGTGTGTAGGTAAAATTCTGCAGAATTTTTTTTTTACTTTATGGTGGGATGCGACTTCAGTCGAAACCATATTTCACATTTTGAACTTTGATCTTTTTGTGGACTATTAGTGTTCAGTTCAATACGCCACGGTGATTCTGGGCAGCGGGAGTCGTAACTCCTGTCCACTGTGGGATCACCTCAGGAAATGGCGCTAGTGTCCTGTGGATGACTGGAAGATGACAGGCCACAGGGGTAACTGCATCTCCCACAAACGCCGCTTTCCACGTAGACACGCTCACTGGAATACAATCCCGCGGAGCGGAGGAGCGGCTGCAAAGGGGGCTGTAAATATCCTTCAAAACAAAACACACAACAGAACAACACCTAATAGTGCAAAGTCTTACTGTGACTTGTATCTGTCCCTGGGGCACCCAGGTCCCGTCCCCACCTGCACGTGTCCTGTATTAGTGCTTTGTGGAACCCTTCCAGAAATTCATTATACGAATGTATAACCATAATGCCTGCATTTTCCCATCAGTGCGATTCTGGTAGAACTCTGGTGTAGATGATGGGAGAGACTGAGGGGTTCGTGGTGAATTTCTGTGCCTGTGTTCCAGGAGCTGTTGGAAATGGTTGGGGCTTGGAGGGAGTTAAAGCCTGTGGGGGGGGCAATTATAAACATCTTTGTTGAGGTACAAGGAGATGGGGTCTGTTGTCTAGTGTGACCTGTGACCTGAGGGATGGAGAGGAGCTACTGGCCAGTCTGGCTTGGTAAATACTGCCTGGAAGATACAGGAGGCGTCACTGCAGAGGCCAAAGGCCATTCTGTGCCCATGGGCCCTGCAGGTAAGAGTGAGGGGCTTGAGAGATGGCTCAGAAGAGTACTTGCTGCTTTCCTAGAGGCCAAGAATGTTCCTAGCACTCAAGTTAGGCAGCTCATAACCACCTGTCACTTCAGCTCCAGACATCAGAAGCCTTCAAATGCGTGTATGTATAAACCTACACAGACCATATACATAAATAAAACAAAACTTTAGATTTGTTTTTATTTTATGTATATGATGTGTTTTGCTTGCATATATGTCTGGGTACCACGTGTGTGTGTACCCACCTGAAGAGGATAGAAGAGGGTGTAAATTCCCTGGAACTGGAGTTACAGACAGTTGTGGGCCACCATGTGGGTGCTGGAGATCAAATCTGGGTTCTCTCGAAAGACATTCAGTGCTCTTGACCACTGAACCATATCTCCAGTCCCCAAAATACATTTTTTTTTTTTTAAAAAAAAGTAAGACCTCTTAGGAGAGTGGGTGACATTTCTCTGGACCTGTCTTTCGTTGAGCACAAGTGAGTCAACGTCTATCCCTTCACAACTCATGGACAGTACCTGAGTTGGACAAGGCTGGAAGTCCCCAGAGACGACAGACTCCAACCCCATTTCTGCTTCAGATGGGGAATGCAAGGCCCAGAGAAGCGGCCAAGCTGCCCGAGACCTTACAGGAAGTGGAGCAGAGCTGGAATTGGGGCCCAGGTCTCTTGAAATCTAATCTAGAATCACTCATTTCCAAAACTTCCTCTTCTCTCCAAACCCTGCTCCCAGAAAGGATGTGTCACTGGCCATTCATGGTCCACATGAATTAAGTCTTAAAACCCTGGGGACATTCATACACTGAACCTGCTTGCTAACGATAACGTAACTGCAGAATTCACAGGGCAGCTGGCACATGCCACAAACATTTCATACATCACACCTGAGCTCCCCCAGAGAGGTACTATTATCTTACCATATCCTATGACAGCGATGTGCTTGCCTAAGATCACACAGCGAGGGTGTGTCAGGCGCGGTGTCGAAGCAAGTCTGTTCAACTGGAAAGTCCACGCTCTCCATCACTAACCCCCGTGGCCTCTTAAGCACAGGCGTGGCTGCCCACGAAGGGGGCTGGTGTAACTCTGGCCTCCTCCCTCTCTCTGCCCCCACTTAGCAGCAGCCTCCCGCCACCCAGGGAACCAGACAGGCTACACACACCGTCCTTGACCAGCATCTGCCGCCCTCTCCAGGGGCTGGGTACTTCCCAAGGTGATCTACCCCTTCTGCGTCTGGGGTCACCCACCCGTCTCCATGTTTCTGGAAGCTCATGGAAGTCTAAGTCCGGTGCAGCTCATCAGCCGCTGTGTCTCATCTGTCAGAGTGCAGGCGAATGGCACAACGTGGAGCTCTCAGCAAGGGTGCCTGCCCACCCGGCAGCCTCTGCTGAGGGTCTGCCCTGGCGGCTGTCACTCCGGCTCCCAGGCTGGAGGCCGAAGTGACACGGGAGACAGCGTTCTAAGGGCAGACCTGGACCCTGCAGATACAGACTGGAGCCTGCCCTGGGACGTTCCAGCGGGATCTCCGAGGACACCGACGCAGGTGGGCACGGGCCCTCGGGGCGCGGACCTGTGTGTTGTGCCCCGGAAGACCGGAGTGGCTCAGGCTGCGGTGGGCGCGGGGCCCATGGCATGGTCTGCTGATGTAGACGGGGCCCCCTGCGCCCGCCTCAGAGGCTCCGGCTTGCAGCCTTACGGGGCGCTCGTCACCCGGGGGGCGTGCTACGGTCAGAGGTCCGGCGGCCGGCTCGTTGCTGGCCTCCCGAGCTCAGGTTCGAGTCCCCGCCGGTGGCGACTCTGCGAGACCCCGCCTGCCTTTCCCTCGCTGCCCTTCCTTTTCTGTTCGTCCGAGGTGACCCTGAGCCGAAGTCCCGCCGTCTCGGGGTTCGAGGGTCCCTCGGCGCCCCAACGCCCACTTGGCCGACTCGCAGGAGAGGGGGCGGGGCCGGCGTCCGCAGCGCGCGCCCCTCCCCCGCCGCCTGGAGCGCGGACGCGCACGAGCGCGCTCTCACCTGGCCGCGGAGGAGGCGCCCCGCCCCCTCATCGCGCCCCCCCCTCCACAGGACCAATCAGAGGCGGCGTAGGCGGAGGGGGGGCGACGCGCGGGGCGGGGCCTACGCAGCCTGCAGGGTGAGCCGAGCGGGTGGCGGAAGGCGGCCGGCTTCGGCAGAGGCGGCGGCGGCGGCTGAGGGACGGCGACGCGGCACGCGGGGCGGCGCGACAGGACGGGCGAGGGCTGCGCGGCTGTCCGCAGCTGCCGCCTCGCCGCAGCCGGGCCGCAGGGCGCCGCAGCGGGTGCGCGGCCTGTGAGGCGGCCGGAGCGGCGTCCTGTCAGGCGGCGAGGGCGCAGCGGACGGCGCCGCGATGATGCCGGTGGGTGCGGGCGGCGGCGGCGGCGGCGCCGCGTTCCCCGGCCCCCGCGCGAGGCGGGCTGGTCAGGGAGGAAGCGGCGGGCGGGCGCGCAGGGCGGGCAGGCCGAGGGGCAGGTGGGGGCGGCGGCTGTCAGCGAGCGGGCGAGCGTGGGCGGGGTCGCGGGACCCGGTGCGCGGCCTCGGCAGAGCTGCGGGCTGCGCGGGGCTGCGGCCGGCGTGTTGGCCACCCCCACCCCACCCCCCGCGCCCGGCGAGCCCCCCGTGCCTCGATTTCCTCTTGGCGATTTGGGAGCCCGTGGCGACGGCACCGGGGTGCGGTGTTCCCACGCTCGGGATCCACGTTTCCCTTTGCACTGGTTGGAACGCACGCCGTGCGTGAATTCAGAGAGCCATCTTAGGAGTCCCCTTGCCCAGGCTTCCCCGTGGGTACATTTGCTCCACCTGGCGTGATGTCCCTGTGACCTGAAGGCTGAGCCGGTTGTGTGTCGCCGGAGCCTTTGTCCTGCTCTCAAGGATGCTTTTGGCCAGGAAGACGCTTTGGGGTTGCCACCCTCCCTGCCTTTTCCTTTACCTGCGACCCAAGGGACGCTGGATGCTGAATTCTCATTTTTTTTTTTTTTAAATACAGGCTTTTTGTGGAGTATGTACGTCGCGATTAATGAAAACCTGAGATGGGTTGTACCCAGTAGGACGTACTGTTTTTTTGAGTGTCTGTTGAGTAAAATTCTCAGACATAAAGTAACACACAATCTTTCTTGTTGCTCGTTTGTTTTTGAAGTGCTGGGGATCAAACCTGAGCTTTACGTGGCTAGGCCAGTACTCTACCACTGAGTTTATATGCCCCCAGATCCACAAAAAAATTTTAAGTCTACGTGAAAGATCACGTTTCAGAGGGAAGGTATAGTCTCTGCATGCTTACTTGAGTACTGTCGTTCTGCTGTGATGCACCCGAGCTCATTAACTTACATACCCCACTTTCAAATAATTTCCTGTTTCTTGATCATCTGTTCTCCCCTTTTTGAACTGATTCCAACCCCTGGTGTTTGTGGAGTTTTAAGATTTGACCTACTTGATCCTTAAATCCTTTGGTGTTAGGCTTGTTTAATTCTAAACATGTTTTTAAACGATTGCCTTGTAATGGAAAGAACATTAAATGAGCATCAGAAGATCTGGGGTCAAATAATTGTTCTGATACTTTTTTAGCAATGTGACCTTTAAAGAGTTGAGGTCTGAGCCTGAAATCACCTCTAAAATAGGGATTTAAAAAAAAAACCAAAACTGTCAGTATTTGAATCGTGATCCCAAAGATCAACCAGGATGTTTTTCAAAAGTTTTAAACAGAATGACATGCCGTATTTTTAATACGGCTTTCAGTTTTCAATTTGTAATTTCAATCTCTTCAAGATATACTTGAGCATTTATTTCCTCCTTTTTCTTAATGGCTGAATGTTGAAAAGGTATTGTGGTATTTTGGAATTTTGAAAGCAGTTTCAGCTAAGACTTGGTAGTTATGGTGATAATGTTTTTACACTATAATATTGAAGATTATGAAATATTTGGCAAGTTTTATCATTGTGCGGTGTTTAATTATAAATGCCCTGTTAGGAGACCTGGATTACTTTTTCCATATGTTAGCTCATTTTTACTTCTATCCAGGTGATTGGAGTTTCCAGTCTATGGTAACATACTATGTTTTTAAGAAGTTTGTTTAGCCCGGGGATTGAGATATTTATTTTAAAAACTCAAGTAGTGTTTTTAAAGCAAATCTTTATGAATTTAACACTGCTTTTGTTTTAAGATACTTTGGGAAGCAGATGGTATTTTTCTTAACCTCTCTTTTGTGTCTTTTACTTTTGTATTTCCTTCTTTATGTCTAAAAATATTACTTGTAGGATTGAGTCCTTCCTTTAACACAGGTGAAGATACTTGTATTTCAATAGAACTTTTAAGAACATACCTTCCTTTCTTGATGCTATCTTACACTATGTATCCAAAGTGGAAATATGATTTTTCTGGCTTTAGTATATATTTGGTGTCTATCATCATGGTGAATCATCAAAGAAAGATTGGTTCTTATTTTGTGCTTATACAAAGCAGCAGGACTGTTAGGTAGAATGTAAAACACATTAGGATCAAATGCAATTTAAAATATCCTACTTAAGGCCGGGCGTGGTGGCACAGGCTTTTAATCCCAGCACTTAGGAGGCAGAGGCAGGTGGATCCCTAGGTGTTTGAGGCCAGCCTGGTCTACAAATCTACAAATCAAGTTCTAGAATAGCTAGGGCTGTTACACAGAGAAACTATGTCTCAACTGCGCCCCCCCCCATAAATGAATAAATAAAATATCCTAGTTATTGTAAAAATTAACAAAGCAAGTATTTCATATCTTTTTGTTAACTGTTTTTTCTGAATTATAAATTTTTAAATTATGTTTATTTGTATGTGTATATGCACAGTATCACCATTAAGTATGCAGTTCAGAAAAGAACTTATAGAAGAAGGTTCTCTCCTTCCACCAAGTGAGTCTCTGGGATCAAACTCAGATTGTCATCCACTGAGCCATGTCACTGGTCACCTGAACTATAATTTTAAAAATCAATCCCTAAAAATTGTCACCAATGTGATGATGGTGAGCTTTTTGTTGTTGTTTTTCAGAGAGAGTTTCTCTGTGTAGCCCTGGCTGTTCTCTGTAGATCAGGCTGTCTTCTAACTCAGATCTGCCTGCCTTTGCCTTCCGAGTGACTTTTTCTTTTTTAACTAAACTTTGTGTGAATCCCTTGAAAGCACACATTTACAACACACTTCGGGTGGACCAGCACATTTCAGGTGTTTACTGTCCCATGCAGATAGATACCAGGTTGGGCAGTGCAGATTTGAACTGGTAAATGTGCAGTGCTGGTCTGTGGTGACTTTTAACTGATCAGCTGCTTTAACACTGCACCGGATCTGAGCTGCTGAAAATTAATGAAGAGTATCTGGCCAAGTTCTCATCTGACAGGTCTTTGTGAAAATCATCTGTCTGCTTATTACATAAACCCAAGACTTTAACCCTGGCACTTGGGAGGTAAAAGCAGAGGCAAGATGATCTCTGTGAGTTCGAGGCCAGCCTGGGCTACTTAGTGAGGTCCAAGACAGCCAGAGCTACATAGAGAGACCCTGTTTCAGAAAATAAAACAAAAAATCTGTTCCTTTCTACTTTTTGTGTGTATGTGGTGGTTTTTGGTGTGATGTGAGGTCTTATCATGTAGCCTTGGCTGGCCTAGAACTCATTATGTAGACCAGGCTGGCCTCAAACTCATAGAAATCCACTTGCCCCTGCCTCCCAAGTGTTGGAACTAAAGATGTACACCACTACACCTGGCAACTTCCTACTTTTAAAGTTAAATTTTGAAATTTTCCCTTATAAAAATAGTATTATGTTCCAGTATCACTAGTCATTTTTTCAGTCAATAAAATACTCTTTAAAAATATTTTGTCTAATATACCCAAAGGACTTTACCTCCTACTACAGAGATATTTACTCATCCATGTTCATTGTTGCTCTATTCATAATAGCCAGAAAATGGAAACAGCCTAGATATCCATCAACTGATTAATGGATAATGAAAATTTACACAATGGACTAATATTTAGCTGTTAAGAAAATTGATATTCTGAAATTTGCAAGTAAATGGATGGAGCTAGAAAAAAAAAACATACCTAAAGAAGTAACCCTGACCCTAAAAGACAAATACTGTATTTTTTCTCTGGTATCCAGATGTTAGCTTTAATCTTTCAATAAGTGTGCTACAATCCACAGAAGTTAGATACCTACGGAGGGAGGAGAGGGTCTCCCAGACAAGGGGGAATAGAATATAGTATTATGGAGAGACATGGGGAAACGAGGAGGATTAAGTAGGGAGAGGGAAGGCAGAAAAGAATAAAGAAGGGAATATGGAGAATGACCACTAACACCAAAGGCCATTTGAAAAGCCACATGGAAACCTGCTATTCTAGAAGCTTCCTAAAAATACAGACACATATGAAAGTAATCTAAATGGACAGTGCTCCAACTAGACATCTTATGCCACCAAGTAAAACCTCCTGTGCCAGGAGCAGGTTACATCTTGTTTAGTTGTTGGCCAAAGGGACCCCATGGAAACCCCCAAACATCACAGGCTATTGCCAAGGCTATTGGTTACTCTCCACAATTTGATGGGAAAGCCCTGTTGCTGAAAACAACACATCTTAGGACATGGAGAAGTTGAGCTGGTGCCTGACTAGAAGCTTTACTCCTATTGACAAGCATTCCTGGTACTGGAAGGTGCTCTACATGCTACTGGAAGAGAAAGGTAATCATCAATATCACCTAGCTACAACCCCTGAGACCTACAACAGTGCCCTGCCTGCAAGACAGACTAGTGCAGCAGTGGCACAAATGTTAGGAGAGTAACCACCTACTAGGCCCATTCCAGGAGATGAAACCCTTACCCGACGCTGGTAAAGTAGCTAAGAGCCTGAGACTAGATAGGTCGCAGGCCTAGGGGAAAATCTACTATTACTCTGTTAAAGGAACAGCAATATAATGACTTCTAATAACATGCTGCTGTATCCATAGATCAGTGCCTCACTCAGTTCACGTCAGAGAAGCTTCTGTTTGCAGTTGGTGGGGATTAACACACAGCGGGACAGTGTGCAGAGCGAGACAGAGACACTAGTGCACTCACTCCTAAATGGGATGTTCTCACCCAACCCTTCCACTCAGGGCTCAGGCATTCATGTGGAAGAGGAGGCAGAAGGAGGTGAGGGGTGGCACCAAGGAATGGGTGTTTCCTGACACAGCAGGGCTGATGCACATACGAAATCACAGAGACTGGCAGCAGACACTAAGACACAAAGTACAAACCAGATGGTCCCAGCACTGAGAGGAGCAAGTGGACACACGGGGCTCTACCCCTAACTAAGAAGCCACTTGCAGTTGATACTCTCTGACAAAGGGACAATCAGATTTTTACCAGTGGAGGGTCACTGGGTTATATCAACCACACTTCAGGGCAGGTCCCACACTCAGTAGTTAGCCAATACAAAACTTGATGGTGTTTTTGTGGACTTTTTTTTTTTTGTCTTAGTGGTCTTTTGCTTGCTTGATTTGGTTTTCATTTTTTTGAGCTAGGTGTGTGTGTGTGTGTGTGTGTGTGTGTGTGTGTGTGTGTGTGTGTGTGTGTGTTTGTTGAAAGAGAAAAGAACGAAGTTGGGTAGATAGGAAGGTGGGAAGGATTGATATGAGAGGAATTGGAGGAGGGGAAAACATGATCAAAATATATTGTATAAAAAATTCTTTTCAATAAAAAAGAAAACGATTTCCTATCCCTGCCCCCAAAAAAAGTTTGCCTAAGAAACTGGAGATAGCCAGGTGGTGGTGGCACATATCTTTAATCCCAGCACTCGGGAGGCAGAGGCAGGTGGATCTCTGTGAGTTCGAGGCCAGCCTGGTCTGCAGAGTGAGATCCAGGACAGGCACCAAAACTACACAGAGAAACCCTACCTCAAAAAACGCAAGAGAGGTGGTGGTGGTGGGGGAGAGACAGAGAGACAGAGAGACAGAGACACACACACAGTGGAGAGATGGCTTATCTGTTAAAAGCACTGGCTTTTCTCTAGAGGACCATGTTTGATCCCCAGAACCCAAGTAGAAGCTCCCAACTGTAACTCTAGTTTCAGGAGATCTAACACTTTTTCCAGATCTCTGTGGTTACCAGGCATGCATGTGGTACACAGACATACATTCAGGCAAATACTCACACACATAAATTAGAAACAACAAAACTTTTTTAATGTTTGCCTAAGGAAAAGGGGATATTTAAAGAATACCCTAATATGCAGTAGGGCTTGATAACATAAAGGCCATATCTACACAACTTGAATAGAAATAAGAATTTTTAGTTAAAAATGGAAGCCTTGTTTAGAGCTTGGAGTAGATGAAAATGGACTTCGTTGTGTTTGTTGAAAGAGTGACATTTGGGAGCTGGTAAAGCTTTTTAAAGGGATGGAATATACCAAGGGAATGCAACTAAAGCTGCTTTTCCCCTTCCAAAAGGAAGCTAACAGGAAATGTTTCAGCTTTGAAGTGTGTTCTGTGTGAGGAGGATGCTTTGGTGGTGATGTTAGCCCTGGGGCTCCTTACCTCTGCTGAACTGTCCCTTCTGACTAGCTGGTTCCATTGAATTTGCTCTAGGAGCCCTTTCAGTGTGCTCACTGTAAGGTATGGGTTATGTTCGTTTGTGGTTATATTTAGCTCTCATTAAACAAACATTTCAAGTTTTCAGTGAATGTTTTTTTTTTCTTCCCAACTATGTAGAACTATTTTAAGATACAGAGAAGGTCTTTCTCCTTGTATACTACCCACTGTCACATAGGTGATAGAACACTGGATGGGAAATATGGGAGACTTGGGTTCTAACTCTCCACTAGGTAATTATGTGACTTTTTGACTTAATAGCTTGTGACCTCAGCTTCTCATCTGTCAAATGACTTGGACTTGGTAATTTCCAAGTATTTGTGATTGGTCTGGTAGTTCATTTAGGGCAGAAACTTTCATGAAGGTGACATTCATTTTGGCCACATCAAAGACCAAGGCATCCTAACTCTTGCATGGCAACCTAGTTTCAAGGAACTCTGTATAATGAGGCAGATAGGGCGAACTCAGATGTGTGTGTGATGCTGTTGTTAATTATTTAGTTGATTGCTCAATAGCTTGACTTTTTACTCTAATGAGTAAATAACACTTAGGACTGGACAGGATGTTTAAAATTCTTGTTCCTTTCAAATAAAATTATACATATAAGATGATTTAAAAATAATGTATTTCTGGACTATTCACAGATACATAAAATGAGAAGCACCACCTCAGTGATCCAAAAATGTTTTGTATAAAAGCCACCAATGCCATTTTTCTGAACACAAAATAATCTTAGGTGGAGAACTCTTCTTCAGGCTCTGTTTCAGCCCAGAAGCTTTGCAACTACAATTCAGTTTGGTGACAGTGCGTTCTCAGCAAATGGTGTTTGTTCTTCTGTGCTCAGGCAATGTGGCAGACTTAGTGCTGATGTCTGTGTGCAGAGAGCTGCGTTTAAGAGGTGAGGAAACTCGGCCAAGTTCTTCAGGCTAATAAGTGGTGAGGCAAGGACTAAAAACAAAGGATCTGACTCAGACAACTCTGCTCCTAGTCTTTGTGCCAGGCACTGAGGAGTTTGCCATGGTCAAAGCATGTTGCCAGAGGTGCTGGTAAATGGAATTTGGCAAAAAGTTTTTTTCCTTTTATGCTTGTGTCAAATGGAGCTTAATGTTAAAAAATCCTAAGGTGAAGTTTCTTATAAGAAGTGATAGTTTTCTCTGCCTTGCATTATGTTTGTGTCTGCTTCCTTTCTTAGCCTCCTGCAGTGGATGACCACATATATGCTTAGTTACTAAGGATTTTAAAGATGATAGGAGCTTAAAATATCACTGGGCTATTATGTTAAAGTTATATAACTGGTTGTCAACATTGCATCTTTGTGTGTGTTTGCCCAGATGGAGAATAGTTTCTCAGCAAAATGTGGTGGGATTTGGGTGCCTTGAAGTGCTGTTGCCATAGTTATTCCACAAACTCTGCTCCTGGGGCCCAAGGACTAGTGTAATCAGGTTCTATTATGACACTTTCTTGGCTTGATTGCCTTGCTTTATTTTGCTGCAAAGATAGCTTTATGACTGTTCTGCGTACTAATTGATAAGCAAAAGCTGCTGCTACTAGAGTTTATAAAATAAAAATGCATGGTGACATCATGAAGAACTATAAAGACATGAAAAATGAGTGGCAGTTTTGTTGGGGTTAATAAATGACATCTGAAATATGAATGTGCACTTCAGTGCAGGGTGCTGTTGGTGTTGTTGGTAAATTTAGAGGAAGTGTTTGATTGGTTGTTTTTTTGAGACAGGGTTTCTTTGTGTAACTACTCCAGCTGTACTGGAACTTGCTCTGTAGACCAGGCTGGCCTCAAACTCACAGAGATCCACCTGCCTCTGCCACCCAAATGCAGGGGTCAGATGTGTACACCACTATGTTCAGTTCCTTTATTCCTAAGTTAAAGATAATAGTAATCTTTAGGGTTGGTAGGATCTTCTAACTTACATAAAAGGTACCTAGTATGTAGTAAATGCTCAGAGGCATTCAGCTTACTGTGGTCCGTGTGTGTTTTTTTGTTATTGTAATTTTTAATTGTGTGTGTGTGTGTGTGTGTGTGTGTGTGTGTGTGTGTATGAGAGAGAGAGAGAGAGAGAGAGAGAGAGAGAGAGAGAGAATATGAAAATATGAGACTATGTGCATGTGGCATTCAGAGGGCAGCTTTCCAGAGTCATTCTTTTCTTCCACTATGGACTCCGGGTATCACACTCAGGTCCTCAGGCTTACACAATGGGTGATTTTACCTGCTGTGCTGGTTAGTTCTTTATCCACTTGACATATGCTAGTGTCGTTTGGGAAAAGGGAACCTCAATTTAAAAGAATGCCTCCGTCAGGTTGGCCTGTAGGCAAGGCAGTAGGGCATTTTCCTAAATATATGATTGGTGTGGGGGGCCTGTGGATGGTGTCAACCCTGAGCAGGTGGTCCTAAGTTGTATAAGAAAGCAGGCTGAGCAAGCCATGGAGAGCAAGCCAGTAAGTAACATTCCTGCGTGATCTTCTGCTTCAGTTCCTGCCTCCAGGTTCCTTCCTTGAGTGCCTACCTTAACTTCCTTCATGATGGACTCTGAACTCTAAGCTGAATTTCATCCCAAGTTGCTTTTGGTTGTGGCATTTTATCATAGCAGTGGAAGCCTGTGAACCATCGTGGTTGTGCAAGTGTTCCTCTTTTTTAGGTGAGAGAGAATATAATTTGCATACCACTTTTAACATGTATAATTCAGTGGTTTTAGAGTATGACAAGGTGACACAGTGTGGCAGCTCTCTCTTTCAGAATATTTTACCTGGTGTGTCTTTGCATTACAGTGAGAATCCCTTATCTGAAATGCTTCGGACCAGAGTTTCAAATTTAGCTTTTATTCAGCTGGATTTTGGAATATTTCCATATATATATAAGACTTGGGAATTGAGCTCAGGTTTAACAAGATTTGTTGTTTTATATGCATCATACCTGTAGACTGAAGGTAATTCTATCTGATATTTTTAACGTACCAGTGTTTCAATAGATCTTTCACGAGTCGGGTATGCAATTTTTCACTTGTGGCTTCATGCTGATGTTCAGTTTTCAGTTTTGGAGCACTTTGGAGTTCAGATTTTTGGATAGGATGCCCAGCTTGTACCTGTTGCAGTTGCAGCCCTAAACATTTGTGTCTGGTTCCCTTCTGCCTCTCAGGAGAGGAGAGCAGGAATAGTTTCATTTTGTTTTCTGTTGTGCCCCTGCCTCATCCAGTGACTCACACATGGTTGGTGTTCAGTGAACGTTTGTTGAATGAAGAAATGACATGCAGAGTGTCATATCACATTGGGAGTGTGTGTGGGTGCCTCTGTGCCTGTAAGAGCAGAGTTTGGGCCTGATTGACTTTCATGAAGTGAAGCAATGCAGTCAGATTTCCATGGTAGAAGGATACATTTTATACTTGATCTCAGTCAAAAGGCTGAGAAACTATAGAGGAGTAGTTCTGGAGCCAGTAGAGGGTAGAAGGTGTGTGGAGAAAGAGAGGAAGAAAGAGACAATGTGCCAAATGAGGGTCTCAGAGGGTAAAGCACTTGCCCCCAAAGCCTGAGGACCTGAGTTTGATCCCTAAGACCTGCGTGGTAGAAGGAGAGGACTAACTTCCCAAGTTGTGCTGTGGCACTCACACACAACCCCTCTCCCATCTACCGTCACAAAAGTAAATAAAATGTAATACCTTATATAAGAAGTTCCTTGAGAAAAAAAAGTAATAAGATCAGTTAAGAGACCAGTTGACTCGGGCATGCCTTGAGGACCAGAGGAGTTCCTAACAGGGTATGAGTCCGAGTGCTCGTGTGAGTGTGTGTGCATGTGTGTGTGGGAAAGGAAGGAAGTACAGTGACTGGAGTTGAGGATAACAGGCTTATTGCTTCAGCAGCTGGGGTTGTCTTTCCTTTAAGACAGAGAATAATCAAAGCAGTAGTGTAAAAGGGTTTTGATTTGGCTCTTTGAGATGCTGGCTAATCCAGGAAGATGTTACTCTTAAATCTGAAGGTCACGTAAATGTATCAGGTAAACAAGTCTCTCATTTTAGATTAAGTATCTTTTCGTGCTGTGTGTTTGGCATAAAGGGTTCCTGCCTGGGCATCTGTACTCCACTTACCTTGTACTTCCTAGTTTACACGGTCAGTTTTTCTTCCTTTTTTTTTTTTTTAATTAAGAATTTTTTTTATTCATTTTACATACCAATCACAGATCCCCCCCTTTCTTCCTCCTGCCCATCCAGCCTCCCTGCCCCAACACACCCCCCCATTCCCTCCTACAAGAAGGTAAGGCCTCCCATGGGGAGTCAGCAGAGCCTGGTCCATTCACTAGAGGCAGGTCTAAGCCCTACCCTCTGCCCCAAGGCTGTATGAGGTGCTCCACCATAGGTAGTGGGCTCCAAAAAGCCAGTTCATGCACCAGGGATGGATCCTGATCCTACTGCCGGGGGCCTCTTAAGCAGATCAAGCTACACGACTGTCTCACCTATGCAGAGGGCCTAGTTCAGTCCCATGGAGACTCCACTGGTGTTGGTCTAAATTTCATGAATTCCCACTATTTTGGTTTGGTTGTCTCTGTAAGTCTCCCCATCATAATCTTGATGCCCCTTGTTCATAGAATCCCTCTTCTCTCTCTTCCACTGGACTCCTGGAGCTCGGTCAGGTGTTTGGCTCTGCATCTCTGCATCTGCTTCTATCAGTTACTGGATGAAGGTTCTGTAATGACAGTTAAGGTATTCACCAACCTGATTACTGGGGTAAGCCAGCTCAGGCACCCTCTCCACTATTGCTAGTAGTCTAAGCTGGGGCTATCCTTGACACGGTCAGTTTCTTGAGATGACTAACCCAAGTTTCCCAGATCATAGCTGGACTGGGGCTTTTTCATCTTGGTATTGAAGCACTTAACAATTCTGTTCATCTTTTCTTATTTTTTTTAAGAGAGGGTATCTCAAGCTAGTTTGGAATATATATATCAGGCTGACCTTGAACTTGAATCCTCTTACCTCATACACTATTTGGAGAAATACTAATATAAAGCCACACAGCATAGTAGTTATCAGCTAGGCTTCAGAGCCACGGTGGCTTCTGATTCTGGCTTTGCCACTCACTTTTCAGAGGCCCTGGATAGGTTATGTAATGTCTTTGTGTCTTATCTTCCTCCTCTTTAGAATGGGTTTAATGACATCATGTTTCCTAAGGTGGCTATGAGGCTTATCAGGTGCTGGAGTATCAATATTCATTATAAGCACTCAGTAAACATTTGCTCTTATGTTTTCTGCTGCAACCAGGAACCATTGTGGAGAAAGGACACAGCTGAGATTCCACTCACAGTATGTTTCTGTTCTTTGTGCTGAGGGACACTAGAATGAAAGTGTAAAATCTACCTGGTTTGATGGAACAGAGAACGTAGTTTCCTTTTGTTAAATTAAAGTTTGTCTTCCTTGTCTAGCATTTCTGTTAGTCAGACCCAACACAAAACCAGAGTAGTGCACCCCACCCGGGTTCTGATAGGAGCTGGTAGATGGCACCTCCCAGACCACCTCTCAGGAAATGCCCCTCCCTCACTGTGCTTTTTACTTCCTTTAGTACAGTGCCTGCCTGGTGTTTATCTCTGGGCACTCCAGGAAAGCAGGGATCTGTTTTCCTTTTCTGTTGCAGTGTCCTTAGTGCTGAGGACATTGCAGGCCCCCAGTGGCGTTCAGTAAGTTCTTGTTTACTGAATGAGCTGAACAGCTTTTGGATGCATTAATTACATGCTGAGTCTGGCCCTGCTTGAAGTGAGCTCATCGTGTAGGATGTAAACAAAAATGCCATTTGAAAGATTCAAGCATCAAAGTAGCAACTGGAGCAATTGGCAACAACTATTTCTGGGACCTTCGGTGTTGACATGAGGAGTTCTAGAAGGATGAGGAAAGAAGATGGAGGTGGTGGAGCAGGGTTGTCAGGATCCTGAGGAAAAACCAGTAAAGGATCTTTTAAACACTATATATATAAAATTGTAGTAATATACAAGCTACCATTTGATTGTCCACTTCAGTGACAGTGAATGTGTTCATTGTTCAACAGTTCATTGTTCACCACTGCCCATCCAGAAAACCTTATCTTTTCAAACTAAAACTACTGTTGCAGGGCTTTTAAGCTGAACTGAGGGTTTCCCAATTAAAGCTGTATGACTGGAGTTGGAGAAAGGAGTCTCTTGTAGTGAGACAGAGTAGGATCCCTGAGCCATCAACATGGTTGTCAAATCCCAGGAATCTTCATAGGGTTTTCATTCCTTTGTGCCACACCACTCCACTTTACCTAGCTTCTCAGGCTTGGCTGCTGCAACAAGGGAGCCAGAGACAGACATTTGCAGGCCTCCATCTCAGCCTGGAAGTCATACTATGGCTTCAGCACGCTGGGAGGCTGTAATCTGAGGTCTAAGGGGCAGCCTGACTTGTTAGTACCTGAGGCATGATTACAGATCACACAGGGTGTACTTAAAGCTCCTTATGATGCCTGAGTCATCAGAAGAGTAAACCTTGTCAGTGATGTCTACCGCTGGTGCATTTTAGATTACTGTGTGCCGTGGCACACGATGGAGCTACAAGTATAATTTTACAGTGTCCAGGAGCTGAACAGAAATGTAAAAAGATTCGGTGAAATTAACCCATTATATCCAAAGCATTTCAACGTGTAGTCTTAAAGTGTTAGTGATATATTACATTCTTAGACTGAGTCTTAAATTCCAAAATATTTTTTACACATAAAACCCATCTCAATTCATGTTAACCACGTTTTTAAGTTCCCAGTGGCCATATGTGGTTAGTGGCTATCAGCTGGTCAGTGTGGTTTCAGATTGTGGTTCAAGTAAAAGGGCCAAAGCCCTAACTGTACAGAAAATGCTACCAGTCCTATAGCTGAATTCCTCAAGGATTGGATGAGAAAGTTTTTTGTTTGTTTGTTTTAAGACAGGGCCTCTTTATGTTGCCTTGGCTGGCCTGGAACTTGCTATATAGACTAGGCTAGCTTCGAACTCACAGTGCTCCACCTTCCTCTGCTTCCTGAGTGCTGGGATTAAAGGTATATACCACTATGGTGGGTCTGGAAGAGCTTTTATTATAGTTGTTTTCAGTTGCTAACATCTGCGTTGACATTTGTAGGCTGTTAATCAGGATAGTGCAGTAATGAGAGAACATAGAATGGAGGGGGGGGGAAGACTCTCATTTCCTAGCAGTGTGATCTTGGGTGAATTAATTTCCTTGTGTCAATTTCCTCATACACCGTAGTACTAACCTTGTTGTGTTTAGGGAGGATTAAGTGAGCTGCTGCTGTGTGAAGAACCCACAAGATCTGGCATATGACAAGTGCTACAGGCATGCTCCAGAATGCTTAATGGTTTTGAGTCAGTTCATTTCAGAGACATTTTTGCTTTAGAGATTGCTTTAGATAAGGACTTACAAGACAAGTTTTCACAGGTGAAGAAAATGTTACATTATCCTTTTGTAAGGACTCTTTTTAATTGGTGTCTTTGGGTAACTAATTTTCTTGTTTGCTACAACATTTGAGTCTATCCAGCAACTAGGAATAGCATAATTAATGATTAAATGATTTAGGATCTAATTAAGGTATAGGAAAAGTTTGAAGGGATAATTTAATCAACATTTTAATTGCCAGTACTGTTATAATTAAGCTACTCTTTCTCTCTGAAATACTTTATTAGCCCTACTGTGTCTGGGGAGACGTCCTAGTTCTAATATTTTTCAGTGTATTCTAACACACTGGATTATTTTGAGTTTTACTTTCTATTCTTTGTAAATTATGAGAGAATGGTAGAAATAAAATCAGAGTGTAAAAGGATGACCATTTAGCAGGAAGACTAGAGAGGAGGTCCTGAATTATTGTGCAGAGTGAGACAGGTGGGGTGGACAACCATGGCATGGTGTGGCTGCTTGTCTGGTCAGTTTGTCCAGACTGCTGTGCTTAACAGGGCCATCTTGGCAGACTCCTTGCCGCCTGGCGCTGCTGTTTGCTCTTTTCTCTGTCAACTGGAGCACTGCCTGTCCAATCCCCCATTCCTGCCCATGGCTAACTCCTTTCCTGCCCAGCCTACTTGTTGCTTCCTATGGGAAGTCCTTCCTGATCCTGGAGTCGGGAGCAGGGCTCCTTCCCATGGGATGTCACGGCACTTGGCAGCTCCACATTATAGTTCTCTGTTCTCTTAGGTCTCAGATTCAGTGAGGAACTAAGACTTGGGCCAGCCTTACTGACCTTATATGTCCAGAAGCTGGCTGAGGGCCAGGCTGAACTCAGTAAAACTTTCCTAAATGAATAGAGAGTGATCCTGAAAATGCACCCAATTTATGTTATATACAAAGTAGCAGTTTGTTTTGTGTGGGTTATGGTTTCCTGTCTGTTGTACTGCAGGCCCTGCTATGATGTGACAAGAAAACAAACTTGAGAGCGGAATTTTAATCTTTTTATATGGATTGTTTGCCTGTAGAAATCAACACAATTCAAATATCCTAGGTACTAGAGAAAAGCTTATGGTTCAGTTAGTTTCCTGTCCTTTTGGAGAATTGCCAGGATAGATATCTATGCCTATGTGAGTAACTTGGAGTGGAGAGTGGGACTTTTAAAAATAACAATAGGGGCTGGAGAGATGATGAGCTCATTTCCTGGGGAAGTAACTCCCTCTTTTGGCTTCTTTGAGTACTGGGAATGTACATGATGCTCAGACATATCTTCAGGTCAAACATTCATATGTTTTATATATATATATATATATATATATATATATATATATATATATATATATTAAAAGTAGTAGTAGCAGCTAAGTGTAGTGCTGCACACTTTTAATTCCAGCATTAAGGAGGCAGAATTAAAAGTATCTTTGTGAGTTCAAGGCCACCCTAGTCTACATAGTGAGTTCCATACCAGCCATGGCTACAAGTGAGACCCTGTCTTTAAAAAAATAAAAAGTAGCAATAGTAGCTGCTCATGTTTTATTTTAAAATTACTTTTTAAAAGATTTATTTGTGTATGTGGGGGGTTGGGGTGATGTGTATATGGTGCCCATGACGTCTAGAAAGCATTGGATCCCCTGGAGTTGGAATTACAGGTGGTAATGAGAACTGCCCAACATGAGTGCTAAGAATCAAACTCAGGTCTTCTGTAAGAACAGCAAATACTCTCTAATTGATGAGCATTCTCTCCAGCTCGTGTTTTTAATGTTCAAGTCAAAAGAAATTACATTCCATGACTAAACTGAATGACAAAATGATCTTTTCTGTATTGCCAACTTTTTTTTTTTATGTGACAACTAATTGTTAATTTCAAGAATTTGTTCCTGCTGGGTGGTGGTGGTGCACGACTTTAATCCCAGCACTTGGGAAGCAGAGGCAAGTGGATCTCTGAGTTTGAAGCCATCCTAGTCTACAGAGTGAGTTCCAGGACAGCCAGTGCTGCATAGTGAGATGCTGTCTCAAAACAAAACGAAACAGTATAAGAAGATTTGCTGATGAGACTTCTCTTGAGGTGGGGGTCTCAGGCTACATTACATTGGTCCTAATGTCTCGGAAGGCCCATCGACCCTTCCCTGGTCATGTCCAAGGCAGTTACATGCTAGGTGTTGGATCTGTATTCTCCAGAGATACGTTTATGTGTTAACTATTTCACAAGGTGTTGAGAAGGGTGTGAATGGCCCAGTAGGGAAGATAAATATAGTAACCCCAAAATGGTGTGCACACTTTTTCTGTGTGCTCACATAGTAGTAGGTACTAGTACTTGAAGACACTGTTGCCTTGAGTGTTTTCAGTCTTGCAGTAGAATTATGCAAAACACATGCATAGGAGTATTTGAGAATGCAGTCTTGAGAATCAGGTAATCCTGGTTCCAGATTACCTGGCTGTGCCACTTACTAGCCATGCGACCTTTAGGCAAGTTATATAACCTTCTGGAACCTATTTCCTCATTTGTAAAGTAAAGTAATAGTGCCTGTGTCAATAAATTACGGCATGGTCATACAGAGAAAAAATAAATACCCTAAAACAAAATTTAGTTGTGTGTATTCCCATGGGAGCATGCCCAAAGTGTATCATTAGCTAAGTATTAAACATTCTACTTACTGTGCCCTTGTTATTAAAATACAGAGAAACTTTTGTGGTCCAAAAAAAGGTCTAAAAATAGATACTGGTTGTGAAGTGTAAGTCAGTAGGAATTTCATTTCCTCTTTGTCACTTTCAAAAATTTTTTTTGTTGTCATTTAAAATTAGTATGTTTTTCTATTTTAATTTTTAATGATTTGTTTTTATTTTTATGTACATTGATATTTTTAGCTTGCATGTATGTCTGTGTGAGGGTGTCAGACACCCTGGAACTGGAGCTATAGACAGCTGTGAGCTGCCATGTGGGTGCTGGGAATTAAACCCAGGTCCTCTGGAAGAGTAGCCAGTACTCTTAACCACTGAGCCATCTCTCCAAGCCCTAAAATTAGTATACTTTTCATTATTGATCGATCATTTACATACTTGTTTGTATGTCTGCAGATTAAAACAGGGTCTTGTACATGCTAGGCAACTACTCTACCACTGAGCTAAACCCCAGTCTTGGTTTTGAGAAAGTGTCTCAATATATAGCTCAGGTAGCCTCAAATCCATGATCTTTTACCTTAGCCTCTTGAATGTTGAGATTATAAGTATATACTACCACAGCTGGCTAATTGAAAAGAAAAGAAAATCTTTGATCTCGAACTTCCGCCAGGGCTGAAACATTCTATGTGGACAGTGCTCGGCAGTGGATCTGACACCAGGACACCAGTAGACCAGTGTTAGTACAAGTTACTGTTGGAGATAGCAGCTGGGGTCGAATGTCCTTGACTCTTTGGTCCTTGACAGCAGAAATGGGTGTTGGTGATGAATTTCTTAGGTCAGCTGGTTTCCTAAGTGTAGGATCTTAGTTATCAGGTGGGGACTAAGAGTCTGTGAGCCTTAGCTGACTTCAGGTGAAGTAGGCCAGATGTAGATCTGAGCTCAGCTGAGTGTGCATTTTCCTCCACTAAAAAAAGGGTTGATGAGCCAGACAGTGTTTGCACACACCTTTAATCCCAGCACTCAGAGGTAGAGGCAGGTGGATCTCTGTGAGTTCAAGGCCAGCCTGGTCTTAGAGCAAGTTCCAGCACAACCAGAGCTACACAGAGAGAAAAACCCTGTCTTGGAAAAAAAAAAAAGTGTGTGTGTGACTGGGAGGGGGCAGGGTTGATGTGACCTACCTCATTTACTTGGATGTCATAAATAGTGCCTTGTTCCTTTTACATTAAGGAAGGCTGGGAGAGGGTTAATTTTTTAAATTTTATTTATTATGTGTATGAGAGTGTGGGCATGAAAGGTCAGAGAGTAATTTTAAGGAGCCAGTTATCTCTTTTCACTGTGGGATTTGGGGATCAAACTCAAGTTGTCAGACTTGTGTAGTGTGCACTTTTACAGCTGAGCCATTTCACTAGCCCAACTTAAATTTCAATTCATGTCTGACTTTTAAAGGATTGGTAGGGCAATGTCCCAGCTATTTTAGTGGCCAGAGTTTGTTGTTAGGTATAGAAATTAAAAGGGGGAAAAAAGAAGTTAAAAGGGGGAATGATTTGAGGAATGCCCTGGGAAGAGCATGGAATTGGGTCTTGCTTTATAGCCCAGGGTGGCCTTTAATTTTTTTTTTTTTGAGACAGGGTTTCTCTATGTAGCCCAGGATATTCTGAAACTCACTCTGTAGACCAGGCTGGCCTCGAACTCACAGAGATCCACCTGCCTCTGCCTCCCAGGTGCTGGGATTTAAGCCATGCCCCACTGCTGCCCAGCTGCCTTTAATATGTGTATGGGTATTTGCCTGCATGTACAACTTGCACATAATGACTAGAGGCCAGAAGAGAGTGCCGGATCCTTCAGAACTGGAAAAAAGACAGCTGTGACCTGTTGGGAATTAAACCTAGGTCTTTTGGAGGAGCAGTCAGTGTTCCTAACCTCTGAGCCACCTGCCCCCCTTTTCTTTTCTTTCTTTTTTATCTTTTAATTAGTTTAATTTTTAATTTTGAGACGAGATCACTGTGTGGCCTGGAACTCTCAAGAGACCTGCCATGCCTCCCTAGTGCTGGGATTACAGGTGTGTGCCACCAGGCCCATACTGACAGGCTATTATCTGTCAGGCTTTGTGCTAGATGTTTCCTAGACTTGGCATTTAAAAATTAAGCAATTGAAGTCTCTAAATGTAGAAAGGAGACAGCTTGTGTGCCAAGAATCAAGGCACCTAGATTATAGTCTTGGTTTATTACTGACAAGTTTATTACTCTCTGGGCTGTTTTCTGTTCCCTCATCCTTAACCTAGGAGAGGGTGTTGGTTAGATTGTTCCTAGTCTGGCTCTGAGATTTGGTGGCTTACCTAAGTGTTTAAATTCTTCAAGTATTTCTTTGTTGATTTGAACACCTTTAAAAGTATTAAGAAGGAATTAATCATTTACTTGATCACTAACTCAAATTAGCAACAAAAAAATTGTTTCTTCTTTCACACACATACAAACATTAGTTTTTTAAAAAAACCCGAAGCATAGCAGGGCTAATCCCAACACTCAGGAGGAGAGGTGGGCGGATCTCTGTGAGTTCGAGGCCAGCCTGGGCTACACAGCCAAAGCTACACAGAGAAAATCTCTCAAAAAAAAAAATAAAACAAAACAAAACCGAAAAGAAAGAAATTAAAGCATCTAATTTGCTCCTTAAAAATGTATGTTTTCTTTTAATGGATTTAGAATAAGGGCTACCTTTTCCTTTTGTGTTAGAATATGGATCCTCATGAGAACACCCTGAGTGCTAAGCCAATAATAGCACATGAACTGTTTTTGAGCCCAGAGGAGACAGAAAACTATTCTGTGCTGTAGAAAAAGCTAAGACAGAGAGAAAGGTGGTCTGCCCTCAGTCTGTTCCACTCTATAGAAACAGCAGAGGCTTTCACAGTGGGCCCCAGGACTTCCCTGGGGTTATTGAACTGAGGAGTGGCTTGACCTTGGGCTGGTGAGAACCGAAGGGCGTTTTTACAGTTGCTGTGCTTGCTTCTCTGGCCTTCCCGGTAGTGGGGCTGACGCAGGGTTTGCTGCCCTCTCCCCCTCCCTTCCCTAGTTGTTAAACTCCATACTGCTGGCAGGTAAAGGGCTAGTCAGAGCCTGGAAGCAATTGGCTTCAAGGAAGCAAGTGCAGCCTTTCTGAGCTGTTACAGTTAGCTGTGGTGCCTAAAATGAGCATTGAGCCATCATAAAAATGTTCTCAGAGTTCTCTTTGTGAAGTAATAATAATTTTAAATTTAGTTATTCTCAGCTGGGCGGTGGTGGCGCATGCCTTTAATCCCAGCACTCGGGAGGCAGAGGCAGGCGGATCTCTGTGAGTTCGAGGCCAGCCTGGGTTACCAAGTGAGTTCCAGGAAAGGTGCAAAGCTACACAGAGAAACCCTGTCTCGAAAAACAAAAAACAAAACAAACAAACAAAAATGTAGTTATTCTCTTTCAGTGTGTGACACAAATGCACGCACACATTTTCACGTTACAGTATATATGTGTAGATCAAAGGACAACTTGAAGGTATCAGTTCTCTCTTACCATCTGGGTCCTGGGGATGGAGTTCAGGCCCTCAGGCTTGGTGGCAAGCACCTTTATCTGTTGAGCAGCAAAATAACTCTTGTGGGTAACTCATTTTTGACAACTCCACAGAGTTGTACACACACACACACACACACACACACACACACACACACAGCCTCTCTCGTGGGCACACTTGTGCACATGGTACTTGAGTGCTACCCCACACACATCATATATACAAACAATAATAAATAAATAATTTTTAATAGATTTCCTGGAAGGGCACTGGATGGAAAGCCAAACAGCATGGTGTTCAGTTGGGGCAAGAAAGGGACAGCTCTAGGGACCTTGGCAGCAGGGGTATTAAGGCCCTCTTTCTATAGTGTGTCCCTCTTTTCTTGTAATCCACATCTATCCAGTTAGCAAAGTTGTCAGAGCTGCCATCCCAGCCTCCCCAGCTTCTTTCTCTTGTGGCATCTCTGGCATTCTTCTTGGACTCTTACACTAGTTCATTCCTCAGGGGGGTTTGTATCTGTGCTGGTTCTAAATAGGTCTATTCTCAGCCAAGCAGCCAGAATGAGCTGGGAAATGTATGTCAATATGTGCTGCTCTTAGAATCCTTCTGCGCTTCCCATCAGCCTCTTAGGAAAAGCCTGGCACGTGTCTTACTGCTCATCTCCTACTCTCCTCTTGGTTTTCTGCTCCAGCAAACCTGGACTCCTTAGAGAATCTTACTCTCGCCTGGCCTTCATTCCTCCTAGGGACCTTGACACTTTTTCTTTTGCATGCTGTCCTTTCAGACTCTTGTTGTCAAGGCTTACTCTGTCACCTCCTTTAGTGAGGCATTTCATTTTGGTGGGGGGACAGGGTCTTGTGTAGCTCAGGGTGGCTTTGAACTCTTTTTTCCTCCTACCTCTAGTTCCTGAATGTTGGGATTAAAGGCACACACCGTCATGCCTGGGTTCTGAGGTTTTCTCTAACCACCTCCTTTAACTGACTCACTTTGTTGCCCATCTTACATGCTTTGTTTTCCCATAGTGCATGGCGTCATCTGCTATACTGTGTGTTTTACTGTGTCTTTCCCTCACCTTAACACACCTGCACAGGGCCAGAGCCTTCTTTAACTTATCAGTGCAGTCCCCAGCACATAGTAGGTACTCAGAATATTTGTGGTACAAAGAACGGATTTTTGTTTTTTTGGGTGAGCAATGGCAAGAGGGATACACCACATAAAATAAGCATGATCTCTGGCAGCTGAGTCCCAGAGCAGAGGGGATGAATGGACTGTGAGGCCATCTCAGTTGCTGTCACCAGGATTTCTGTGAGGACCAAATGCATGTGTGTTTTACAGGCACTGAGAAAATGCCTATTTTTTTTTCCTTTGTGGAAAAGTAGGGCTGCTTGACTTCCAACATCCAACAGTTAATTGTTCATCATACAGCTTTTTTGGAAGAACAATAATTAAAGCCATGTAAGAATACGAAAACTCATATGTAGCTGTATGTTTTACTCAGTTGGAATATAGAATTTTCTCTTTAAAAGGAATGGGGATAAATTTCTACAAATTGTTCATGGATTTTTCTTGAATTCATAGTAATCCACTCACTCCTGCCTCCTGAGTGTGTGATTAAAAACATCCATTGCCATGCCCAGTAATGTGTGGGATTTATGAGGACCTCTGATACCTTAGCAGACCCAGACCTCAGAACTCAGGTCAGGTCCTTACATCAGCTTTGAGGGGCACAGGCCTGTATTGCCAACAACTTGGGAGCCTGAAGCAGGAGTACAAGCTCAGGGCCTATTGGGCTATGAGCAAGTTCAAGGCCAGGCTGGGCAGCTTAGTGAGACATTGACTTCTAATTGTCAAAGACTGGAAACACAGTGGGAGAGGACTTGCCTGCCTAGCATGTGTAAGGTCCCAGGTTCAGGCCTCAGTACTGAGTAAAATTGCGTTCCCAGAATAGGAAGGCATCAATGGTTTTCTCTCATTTCTATTCTTCAGTAGGAAGTTTCTCTGAAGCAGTGTGGGCTATTGACTCTCTTTATAGCCATACTTAAAGTGGTTTTTTTTATTCAAAGCTATATGCATACTATATATATGAAGTGAATTCTTTTATTTAAAGAAGTTTGGCTTGGGGTTGGGGATTTAGCTCAGTGGTAGAGCACTTGCCTAGCAAGCGCAAGGCCCTGGGTTCGGTCCTCAGCTCCGGGGGGTGGGGGGATGGGTGGTGGTGGTAGAGAATTTTGGCTTTATGTTTCTATCTGATAACTTTTGTATAAAAGCTACTGTACCCTCCCCCCACAAAAAAAGCCAGGTGGTGGTGGCACATGCCTTTAATCCCATGAAACTGTACTGTAGGTTTTTGTTGTTGTTAGTTTATTGTTGTTGTTGTTGTTGTTTCTCTGTGTAGTCCTGGCTGTCTTGGATCTCGATCTGTAGACCAGGCTGGCCTTGAGCTCACAGAGATCTGCCTGGCTCTACCTCCGCTGGGATTAAAGAGTGTGCCACCATATCCAGTAGCAAAATTCCTTTGATGTTAGATATCCTGTTATAAATTTCATTCTGATTGTAAATACTTTATAGAATATGTCTTATCAATATTATCACTATTGGGAAGAATTGCAGTTCTTTTATACCCTACTCCAAACACAGAAATAATTTTGAGTATAAATTATTTATTGTGAAAATTTATGTTGAAGCTTCTGGTTTACTTTGTGAAGTTAATAACTAGGCTTAAGTAAGGGCTTCCCTCCTCCTGCCACTCCTTTTTCCACTTCTTAACTCCCCCCAGACAGGCTTTCTCTGTGTAGCCCGGCTGTCCTGGAACTCAGTATGTAGACCATGCTGGCCTCCAACTCACAGAGATCCACCTGCCCCTGCCTTCTAAGTACTAGGATTAAAGTCATGTGCCACCATGCCTGGGTCATTTTTTTTTATTTAAATTTTTTTTTTACTCTCATTTATATGGGTTTTACCTGCGAGTAAGTTGGTGTACCTTGACATGCAGTGCCTGAGGAAGCCAGAAGAGGGCATTGATCCCCTGGGGTTACTGGTTGTGAGCTACCAAGAGGGTGTTGAGACTCTAACAGCAATCCTCTGGAAGAGCAGCCAGTGTTCTTAAACCACTGAGCCATCTCTCCAGCCCTTCTTCTTTTACTACAACAAACTTTACAAATGAACCTGGTAAATTAGTGTTTAGTCTTTGTTTTCACAGTGTATTCTTGATCCTATTCATAGTTGCTATTGAAGTTGCTAACATTGGCTGCTCCTTATGGAACATACCTAATTAGGTGAAACTCTACCCTATTACTCTGTGGCAACAGTGGCATCTGTCTTATTTCATGAGGTGTCTTATCACGGTTCTGTCATCAGTGCCCAGTGGAGTTTGTCAAGGCCTCCAGATCATCTGCTTTGGCATTTTTCCTGTGTAAACAGACAGTCTCCAGTCACTGGCTTGTGCTCCACACTGCACCCTTGCTTAGTTTCTTATGATGAGAATATTTAAAAACAGTACCTCATACCTTTACAAGCAAATTCAAAGTGTTATGACTTTCAAGAGCCAGTGTACACCTAAAAGACAGTTTACAGTCTCTTGTAAAATAAGGGAGGAGGTATTTGGGGATTTACTTTTTCCTTTGGAAATTGTGCTTTGGTTGTGTTGCGGCTATACAACTGATTCTGTAAAAAGTATTCTTTATGGATACTATTTTGATAATTTCTTTTCTGGCCTTCATGCCTGCCAAGCATGCATTCTACCTTTGAGCTATATATCCTTGGCTTAATTGTCTTTATTTTAAGCCATTTTCCAACTAAGGAAAGGATTAATAGTGAATTTTTGTGTTTGCAGACATTACAAAATAGGATTTGTGTTGTGTAAATGCATATTACAGAAAGGAAGAAATATATATACAAAGAAATAAATAATACAATTTATCGTCGTTTGAGAAAAAGTCTATAACTATGAAGCCCAGACTGGCTTCAAACTCAGGATTCTCCTATCTTAGTCTCCTTATCACTGGGATTATGGGCCTGTGGTACCATGCCCTACTTTAATAGTTTATTATTGATAGTTTGAATTGCTGTAACTAGGTATGTTTTAATACATTTTATTGATACTAATCACATACCATAAAATTCATCCTTTCAATATAGTCACAGTTGCACAATTATTACTGCTATCTAATTGTTTAGTACCTTCATCTCCCAAAAGAAACCATGTTTTTTTATCAACTGTCACTTGCTAGTTCTCATTCCCTGTAGCTCCTGGCAAGCAATATGCTGTTTCCTGTCTTTGTGGGTTGGGCTGTCTGGCATTTCATCTGAATAGAATCATTCACTTTGGGACTTTTCTCATCTGACTTGACTTGCTCCCTTTCTGAGGGTTGTCTGTGTTGTAACCTTCACTCCATTTCTTTTTCTGGTCAGATAATGTTCTGAGCGTATCACACGTTATTCAGCCATTTATTAGTTTGAGCTGTAGGGACTGGAGAAATTAGTTAAAAGTGTTTGCTGTTCTTTCTGTACCCACATCTAGTGCTTCACTACTGCCTCTAACCTCCAGCTCCAGGGCATCAGTCAGTCCCTCTCTGCTGGCTTCTGTAGGCATATACACACACGTGGAAGACACGTATAAGTAATACTTTTTGAAGTATTTTTGTAAGTTTGGGCTATTTCTATTTTTGGCTGTTACAGTGGTACTGTGAGTTTGGGTTTATATGTAATGTACATATGTCGTTTGCTTGGGTCTATGTGTATATAAAAGTACATATAGTGCAGGAGTATAGTAAAATGATAGCACACTTGCTAGCATGAGCCCCTGGTTTCATCCCCTGCACCACCGGAATAATCATACAGGGTTGGACATGGGAGTACTTGCCTGTGGTTCCTGCCTCTTGGAATGCCAAGGTAAGAGATCACGTGTGTCAGCAGGATGGACACCAGAGAGACCCAGCCTTAGCACCGACAAAAAACACTCAGGGGTGTGTTTTCTCTGGTTTTATCAAACAGTGTGTAACAAGAGGAAGTCTTTGTCTGAGAATTGTTGGTATACCTAATGTAAATTTTGGAAAAAACAAGAACATTAATTAGAGCATTTATATGGTTTAGGTTAAATAATTTTTCTTTTTCATTGTTGTGGTTAATTGAAGGAAATGCCATGATTCTTTGTTCTTATTCCCAAAATGTAGTGATTAAATGGGGAAAAAGCTCTTGGTTAGCACTTGATAATTTTAAAATAAAATACTAGGTAAAACCTGGCTAATTGAAATGTAAACAAATAATGGAAGATTATATAATCCAGAGAATATTTATTAAAACTTTCACTGACTTTCTCTTCTTTTTTAAAATTTATTTACATTTAATGTATGAGTGCTCTGCATATATACCTGCACACCAGAAGAGGGCATTAGATCCTATTATAGATGATTGTGAGCCACCATGTGGTTGCTGGGAACCAGGACTTCTCAAAGAGCAGCCAGTGCTCTTAACTGCTGAGCCATCTCTCCAGCCCCGTCTGGTTTTGATTTTGAAGCACTGGAGACGTGGTTTGTAGAACTGGTTCAGAGTGTCTTAGTTTTGGAGTCGGGCAGTGAGTTAAGTTCTCCCTCTAGTATTTGTTAGCTCCATGACTGGTTGTGTTATTTATCCTCTCCAAGCCCCTTCTCCTAATCTGTAAAGTGAAGAGTAGTGGCTGTAAGGCAGAGTAAGCACAGAGATTGAGAATGTGAAAAACCCACAGCACTGTACTAAGGAGACTGAATACTAGTGGTGGCAGTGGTTTTCCTGGTGCAGTGACGCATCCTTTAGATTTATGCAAGTTCTGTTGTGTTTCATAAGACCATTCTAGCACTTTTTTCAACGTATTGGACCATGGTCCACACTAAGAAACACTTTACAAGGTGACTTAGTTTGTATATGTGTAAACTTCCCCCCCCACCGCCACTTCTACATGTCAAAATGTCTGCATGTACTCTTGCCACATGCAGTATACTGTTGTTTTTTAGTTAAAGACTCTTTTATAGCAATTTTAGGAATCCAGAAAAATGGAACAAACTAATTTTCCCTCGCTTGCTTCCTGCTCCTCCCCACTCAGACCTCCCCTATTACTTATTACCAACATAGTATATTACTGTGATCCATCTGTTATAATGATGGACCAGTGTTGATTCGTTTTGGTTGACTGAGGTCCTTAGCTTATGACAGGCTTTATTCGTGGTGGTGTACAGTTTTCTGGGTTTTGACAAATGTGTGATGGGTCCACACTTGTAGTGTCATTCAGAACAGCTTTGCTGCCCTAAAAGCCCCTGCAGTCTCTTTCCCGGCCCTATAGCCATCATGGTTCTATTGTTTTGCTTTTCCAGAATCTCATATAGTTGGGATCCTACAGTAGATAGCTTTTCAGACTGGTTACACCCAGCAGTTTATAGTCAGGGGTCTTCCTTTCATTTTGTGGTTTGATGGCACAGACCCTTTATTGCTGAATAACACTCCATTGTCTGAATGTGTCACAGTTTGTTAATCCATTCATTGCTGAGGAATGAATGGTTATTTCCAAATTTTGGCAATTCTGAGAACTGTTAGAGGTATTTGTGGGGAAATAAATTTTCAGTTTGTTTGAGTGAATGCCATGAACATTAATTAATGCTTGATAGATCATATGAGAAAAGTGTTTCTGAGGAGAGGTTTTGAGATACTGTACCTAAACAGGCCTGAAACTTAATAGTGTAGTCCAGGCCGGTCTTGAACTTGTAGCACAATCTTCCTGCATCATCAGCCTCCCAAGTTCTGGAATTACAGATGTGATCCATGTTTTGTTTTATAAAAAGTTATTACTGTCTTCCAAAGTGGCTATAGCATTATCTGCTGCTGAATTCCTTTTGCTCCATGGCCTTAAATGAAATGGTGACTTGAGCAGAGTTGATAGGACTGTTTTTTTTTTTTTTTTTGGTTTTTCGAGACAGGGTTTCTCTGTGTAGCTTTGCGCCTTTCTTGGAGCTCACTTGGTAGCCCAGGCTGGCCTCGAACTCACAGAGATCCGCCTGCCTCTGCCTCCCGAGTGCTGGGATTAAAGGCGTGCGCCACCAACGCCCAGCCGATAGGACTGTTTTAGTTTGGGTTTTATTACTGTGAAGAGACACCATGACCACAGCAACTCTTATAAGGAACATTTAATTTAGGGAGTTTACTTACAGTTTCAGAGGTTCAGTCCATTATCATCTTGGTGGGAAGCATGGTATGTGCAGGCAGAGCTGGTACTGGAGAGAGAGCTGAAAGTTCTACATCTTACAGGCAACAGGAAGTCAACTGAGACACAGGGCAGTATCCTGAGCATAGGAAACCTCAAACTCCGCCCCCACAGTGACACATTTCCTCCAACAAGGGCATACCCACTCCAACAAAGCCACACTTCTTAATAGTGCCACTCCTTCTGAGATTATGGGGACCAATTACATTCAAACTACCTCAAGGACTGTTGAGGATTTAGTGTTAGGGTCATTTAACAGACTGGTATTTGTATGCCAGTGTTTTGACTTTGGCCATTTTGATAGGTGAGCAGTATATCTCATTGTTTTGCTAACAATTCCCTTATGGCCTGTGATGATGAACATCTTTATATATGTATATATGGCATCTCTATGTTGGTTTTGCTTAGATGTCTGTTCACATCATTTTCCCCTTTGAAAAAGTATGTTGTTTCAATATTGAATTTTAAGAAATTTCTGTGTTACAGAAGGTACATTTTGCAGATATCTTCTCAATCTAAGACCTGTCTTTTCATTTTCTTTTTAAGATTTTTGTTTGTTTACTTGTTTGTTGTTTTTTTGAGACAGGGTTTCTCTGTGTAACAGCCCTGGCTGTCTTGGAACTCACTCTAGACCAGGCTGGCCTCCAACTCAGATCTACCTTCCTCTGTCTCCAGAGTACACCACCACTGCCTGGCAAGATATATATATATAAAATCATATGATATGTGCCACGTGAGTGCAGGTGTCCATAGATGCCAGAAAAGAGGGCTTTGGATTCCTTGAAACTGGAGTTATAGACTGTGAGCTACCTTATGTGGGTGCTAAGAATTGAAGCTGGGTCCTCTATAAGAGCGACAAGTGCCCATAACCACTGAGCCATCTCTTGAGACCTCTTTTCATTTTCTTTTTTTAAAAATGATTTATTTACTCTTATTTTATGTGCATGGATGTTTTGCTGCATATATGTCTGTGTGATGGTGTCAGATCCTCTGAAACTGGAGCTACAGACAGCTGTGAACTGCCATGTAGGTGCTGGGAATTGAACCCTGGTCCTCTGAAAGAGCAGCCAATGATCTTAACTGCTGAGCCATCTCTCCAGCCCCTCTCTTCATTTTCTTAGTGCTGCTTTATATTATTTTGTTAAAGGAAATTGCAGTCAGAAGGGGATAAAAGAGAATAGGGAAGGCAATGATAAATTTTTTTTCATGGAGAACCTAGATTTATATATACACTGTGTGTGTGTGTGTGTGTGTGTGTGTGTGTGTGTGTGTGTGTGTGTGTGTAAGTGTGTAAGAGAGAGACATGGAAACGGAGCAATTTGGGGGAGGGAGCAGCAGAAGGTGAGTGGAGACAGAAGTAATGGAGTGAATACAAGTAAACCACAATATACACGAATAATGTTACAGTGAAACCCATTATTTTGTACATTAACAAAAAAAGTAAATTGTTCCTGATATGCTGATTTCCCAGCTCATTGACAGCCTATCTTACAGTCTAACGCTTAGCCCAAGTTCTGCTTCTGTAATATTCATATGGATGATGCCAATAAAGTGATTGTCTTTTCTCAACACTGGTGAGCAAGAGTGCCAAAATGTATATGCCCCTTTATAGTCTAAAATATCACTAAGTTTTGGTCACAAGCTGTGGCATTATGGAAAGGTGTATACTCAAATTTGGCATTCCTACTAGGTTTCAGATAATTCTCAAATGGTATATGTTTTTAAATACAGAAGGAACTAAGTGAACAAGATGAAGGGAAGCTATTAATGTTGTATTCTCAGGGATAATGTAGACCAGATTTTGTCAGTTCAGATTGGTGAAGTGAAATTTTTATAGGATAGAATGTGTATGTCCATAAATGATGTGTATTGAAAAAAAAATGGTGTAGCCTGGTCTGCCCTCAAACTCACTAGCCAGGGATGAGCTTGACCCTCATACACCTGCACTCAAGTGCTGGGATCACAGGTGGGCACCACCATATCGGGTATGGAATATTTTTAGTGTTCAGTTCTTAAATCAAATAAAAAGTGATTTTTAGCTTAGTGATAGGGCTGTTGAGGACGTAATGTTAGAGTGCTTTAACGGACTAGGTGCTACCTAAGTTTTTAAATATCCTGTCTTCTCAAGAGGTGAAACATGCAAACTTCATGTTTATTTATTTATTTTGAAATTGTTTTCATCACTCTTTTAAGGCCAGTTCTACCTTTGAAACATGATCAGTTTCCAGTCATAATTATATCTTTTTTAAAAATTGAAATGGGTCCCATGTAGCCTAGGCTGGAGTCAAATTCTCTATGTAGCTGGGGCCAGCCTTGAACTCCTGATCCTCCTGCTTTGGCTTCCTGAGTGCATCACCACACCTGACTCACCTCCTGCTTAGAGGCGGTCCATCTGTGGGATTGCTCCCTGTTGCCGTGCAGCGCCACCTTGTGGGAAGATGGAGTTTGGCTGGAGACTTCCAGATGTCTAGGTACAAGGGAATCTGCCAAGAACTACGTTCTTGTATTAATCACGACTTCCAGCTTCCACACGAATACTTTCTCTGTTATGTGGAATAACTCATTAGGTAAAGGGGTAAAGGTTCTCTTGTCTTTTTGTGAAAAAACTTTGAAGATAAAAAGGCAGACAAGCACATATCCTTCAGGACTCAAAATTCCTACACAAAGTCATACACTTGGGGGATTTATGTAGTCCATACTTTGTGCCTGGTGCTGATCCAGGTACTCATGGCACAGGTGAAGACTGACCAGGATCCTGCTCTCGGGAAACGGGGAATAAGCAATTGAACAGCTACCTGAGTCACATAAGAGATAGGTAACAGTGGAGCTCCTTTGGGTAGGGTGGTTAGGAGAGCCTCTCTGTTAAGTGCTGAGAGAAGAGGCTGTTACCGCTGGGAGTCGCTGGGTGGGGAGCTCTAACCACACAGCAAATGGAAAGGCTCTGGGGAGGGAAGTGACCTGCTTGATGGAAGAGTGAAAAGGCGAGTGCGGCCGGAACGGGGGAGTGAAGAGATGACCCAGTGTCAGAGGGGTGTGCGTAGACAAAGGAATGTGTCTGCAGGGAACAGTGCGGCAGCGTCCAGTTAGGTTGCTTCACAAAGATCTAAGCCTGAGCAGAGGCGCTGACTTGGGCTTCAGTAGTAACAGTGGTGATATGCTCAGAGACCAAGTATGTTTTTCGTTTGCCTTTTTCTTTAAAAAAAAAAATTATTTATTTTATGTATATGAGTGTTTGCCCTCATGTGTGTATGTATGTGCACTGTGTATATGCAGGAGACTTCAGAGACCAGAAGAGGGTATTAAATATCCTGGAACTAGAGTTATAGACTGTTGTTAAATGCTGTGTGGGTGCTAGGAATTCAACCTAGATCTTCTGCAAGAGCAACAAGTACCCTTAACTGCTGAGCCATCTTTCCAGCTTACATTTCTGAGGTTTTAAGTCAGAACACAGAGTTATAACATGTCAGACCCGGAAGGAACTTAGAGTCAGTCCTCTGGTGCATGGAAAAGCTAAGGGTCTTTCTGATGGCTGTCCATCCCCACCTTGGTGGGTCCTTTCCATGACTTCTATGAGCTCCTTACTTACTACCTACCAAGTGAGCTACTGCAGTTCAGTTTCTTTTTTATCGTCCTCTTCCATGTCAGTTATCTGTGCTACTCCACAGCTGCTTTTCCACTAGGAACTAGAAGTGGGAAGGGTCCAAAGCTTTACCTGAACAGAGTCAGAGCCATTGTCCTAAAAAGATGTTCCCAGAGTCTACTGAGTTCCTGCTGAGAATCAAGAATGAGAAATAAAATCTTTCCTAGCAGTGGCAGCAAAATCAGCACACAGCTAAGGAGAGAGTTTGAGTGTCTCATTTGAGGGTTTGTGCTACATAAGAATTGATTGCTCCCCCCTTTTTTTTTCAGAGACAGGGTTTCTCTGTGTAGTTTTGGTGCCTGTCCTGGATCTCACTCTGTAGACCAGGCTGGCCTTGAACTCATGGCCACCACTGCCTGGCGAATTGATTGCTTTTTCTGAAAGTCTTATAGAATCTACTTTGTAAAAACAGCTTTCTGAGGTACAATTTGTATGCTGTAAACTTAGCCTATTTTAGGCTAGATAGTGTGGCCTTTAATCCTACCAGAGACAGGTGGCCAACCTGGTCTACGTAGTGAGAACATGTCTCAAAAACAAATGAATAAATAAATAAATGAAAAAGTAAATATGCTTATTTTAAGTGAACAATTCAATAATCTTAAGCAAATGTACAAAGCTGCAGAACCATTTTAGAACATTTCTGTCACTATTCAGTCCCTGCTACCAGGCAGCCAGTCCTCTGCCTCAATAGGTTTGACTGGTGCAGACATAAACAGTTATATACTATGTGTGGGTTTTGCTTTATTTCTGACTTCTTCCACTTATATAATGTGTTCAGAATTCATCCATGATAGTCTGCTGTGTGGTGGGCCACATTTTCTTTATTGATGGTCAGTTGACAGACATTTGAGTTGTTTTTATTTTGACTATTATGAATGAACAAAGCTGCCATGAACATTTCTATGGAATGCTTTGCGTGGACAGATGTTACTCCTCTTGGTGGGTACTCAGAAGTGGTATTGCTGGACTGTATCATTCATCTATGCTTTGTGTTGCATGGAACTGCTGTTTTGTTGTTCAAAATGGCTGTACTATTGTACATTTCCACCACGAGCATACAGGTTTCCTATTTCTTCACATTCTTAACATTTGTTAGTACCTGTATTTTGATTATAAATATGCTTCTATTTTTATGTCTGTGTACATGTACGTGTGTGGGTTCACATGCCTGTGTATGTTTGTGTAGAGTATGTTTATATGTGTGGGTGCATGTGCCTTTGTGTGTGTATGGAGTATATTCATGTGTCTGGATCCATGTGCCTGTGTATGTATGTATGTATGGAGTATGTTCATGTGTGGGGATGTGTGTGTGTGTGTGTAGGCAGACCAGAGGGTGTTCTTCTTGGGGTGTGCCATCCAATTGATTAGTTGTTTTTTGTTTGTTTGTTTTTGATTTTGATTGACAGAATCTCCCTATGCAGCCCTGGCTGTCCTGGAACTCTTTTTTTTTTTTTTTTTTTGGTTTTTCGAGACAGGGTTTCTCTGTGTAGCTTTGTGCCTTTCCTGGGACTCACTTGGTAGCCCAGGCTGGCCTCGAACTCACAGAGATCCTCCTGCCTCTGCCTCCCGAGTGCTGGGATTAAAGGCGTGCGCCACCACCGCCCGGCCCTGTCCTGGAACTCTTAAAAATACTTTTGCCTCTGCCTCCAGAGTACTGGATTAAAGGCATGCGCCAACACACCTGGCCCACCTTCATTTTTGAAACACTGTCTATTGTTTGGCCAGCGAGCTCCAGTGTTCCAGGAGTCATCACCACCTTAATGCTGGGATTACAAGCATGCTACCATGCCCTGGTTATTTATGTGGGTTCTGGGTATCTAATTTAGGTCCTTATGTTTACAAGGCAAGCATTTTATTGACTGATCCATCTCCCCAGACCAGTTCTTACTTTTTGGAGGGCATGCATATGTGAATGTGTTTGTTTATGTACATGCACATATATGTGTGCATGTTTATGGGGACCAGAAGTCGACATCAGGTACTTCCTCTGTTGTTCTTCTTATTTTTTAAGGCGGGGTCTCTCATTGAACCTGGGGTTGGCCCAATTTTGCTAAGCTGGCTGGCTAGTGAGCTCCTGGGATCTTCCTGTCTCTGCTTCTTCAGTGCTGAGGTTACAGGTGCATTCTGTTGCACCTAGGTCTTGGCTTTTGTTTCTGTGACAGAGTTTCATTATGTAGCCCTGACTGGTCTAAAACATGCTGTATAGACTGGGCTGGCCTCAAACTCACAGACATCTACATGCCCCTACCTTCAGATGGGTGGGATTAAAGATATGCACCACCATGTCTGGCAGTCCTTATTTCTGACCTTCGATGAAAGAATAATGAAGAAACTTTGGATGCTTTCTGGAAAGCCGTTTTCAAGCTGTCGGTTGTGACCCCTTTGGGGGCCACATACCAAATATTCTGCATATCAGATATTAACATTATGATTCATAACAGCAACATTACAGTTATGAAGTAGCAATGAAATAATTTTATGGTTGGGGTCACCACAAGATGAGGAACTGTATTAAAAGTTCACAGCATTAGGAGAGTTGAGAACCACTGGATTAAAGGAAATCTTTAAATTGTACCCAAAGAGTATTGATTTTTTAAAAAATTATTTCTAATACTATGTCTTAAGAACTTATATCAAAACAGCTGAATCCTTTTGTTTTTTAAATTAAAAAGAAAATAGGCCAGGCAATCTTCACTTTTCAAATGTATTATGATGTGTTGTATGCTGTATTTAAGGCCATTTGTTTTTCTTTTGCTATGATGCTTAAGTTTATTTCTGGTTAGTGTTTTTTTGGCAATTGTAGGGGCTCTTTACAGATTCAGATTAGCCATTTATTTATAATGTGAGCTGCAAATATCTCCCCAGTTTGTCTTTGCTTTATAAAATTTTTATATTTAAAGTACATGAATAATGAATCTTGTGATTCTGGTTTTTGAATTATTAGTTAGAAAGGACTTCTGTACCACATAGTTATAAAAACAGATTTACATAGGTTCTAGAATTTTCTTTTTTGTTTAGTCTAGAATTTTTATGGTTTTATGAGTTGTACATATGATCAGGGCTGGAGAGATGACTTAGTGGTTAAGAATACTTTTTGCTCTTGTAGAGGACCTGGGTTTGGTTCCAGACACTTAGATGGTGCCTCACAGCCATCCATAACTCCAGTCTGAGGGAAGCCGCCTTCTTACTTGTGCAGGCACCAGGCATACATGTGGTACACACACATACATGCAGGCAAAGAATTTGTACACACAAAATATTAATTTAAAAATAAAATATTTGATCTAGAAGCAACTTTTGCCAATGCATGAGATAATGAGTTCAGTTTTTTCAGATGGGAAACCTTCATTTATGATGTAGCCCTTTTCCCTACTTGATGTTGAAGCATTGTGTCATTTATAATTTTTCCCTTTGAAATGAGTGATTATGGAATGTCAGCTTGTCCCACTGATATCTTTGCATTGTATTTTTATTTTTCATTTATTTAATCATTTTGTATTGGGAGAGAGGTGTTGGTGTGGGCATGTATGCCATGTGTGTATCTGGAGGTCAGAGGACAATTTTTAGGAGTCTGTTCTTCCACCATGTGATCCCATATCAAACACAGGATTGAACTCAGGTCATTGGGCTTGGCAGCAGGTGCCTTTACCACTGAACCATCTCAACAGCCTGGAATGTGATTTTTTTTAAGAGTTTTAATTATTGAATCCCCTGGATCTGGAGTTATGAACAGTTGTAAGCTGACATGTGGGTGCTAGAAATCAAACCTAGGTCCTCTGCAAAAAAAAAAAAAAAAAAGAAGTTCTTAACTGCTGAGCCTCCAGCCCTGCAACTGTATTTGCTAACAAACAGTTAAAAATCGTAAGCTCTTTATATGAGGAATCTAAACTGTGATTCTAATCTTTTCTCTCACAGATGATATTAACCGTGTTCTTGAGCAACAATGAACAGATTTTAACAGAAGTTCCTATAACACCAGAAACCACCTGTCGAGATGTCGTAGAATTCTGCAAGGAACCTGGAGAGGGCAGTTGCCACCTGGCTGAAGTGTGGAGGGGAAGTGGTATGTTAGGCTATCCAATGGTGGCTACATACACCTCAGTGTGCTCAAATGGAAACATTGCTGTGACTCCCGGTTATCTGTGGTAGAAAGGTGATGAGTAATGAAAAACAGCTGTAGTGTGGGGGAGATAAGATTCTGTAACATGTGACCTCAGGATGGCTCAGTGGTCTATATGGGTTCATGTACCACAACATGCTTGTGAGATCAGAGGAAAACTTTCAGGAGTGAGTTCTATCATTCTGTAATATGGGTTCTGTGGACTAAACTCAAATCAGGCTTGGTGGCAAGCACCTCTACCAGCAGAGCCACCTCATTAGCCCATCAGCAACTCTCTTTAATGTTTTTGTTTTTGTATATGTTATGTTGTATTTATTCGGGGGATGGAACCCAGGACCTTACAAATGCTCAGTACACACTTACCACTGAGCACTACCTCAACTTCTAACAACTCCTTTCCCTTCTAATAACATCAGGAAGACAGCATGTGGTGTAAATAGTAAAATCCTGTCCCTTACATTGGAAAACTTGTTAGTAAGCAGGCAGGGAAAATTCCTGAACATAACATGATTGCAGAATGCAGGAAATTCTGCAAAGTCTATACCCTAAAAAGGAATTTAAACTGGGCATGTTGGTGCATACCTGTATTCTATAACTCTAGCACTCAAGATAAAGGATGAGGACTTCAAGTTTATACTCTTCTACACAGTGAGTTTGAGGCAACCCCATCTTGGAAAAAAAAAACAAAACAAAGTAAAAACTAAAAGAAAGCCGGGCGGTGGTGGCGCACGCCTTTAATCCCAGCACTCGGGAGGCAGAGGCAGGCGGATCTCTGTGAGTTCGAGGCCAGCCTGGTCTACAGAGTGAGATCCAGGAAAGGCGCAAAACTACAGAGAAACCCTGTCTCGAAAAACAAAACAAAACAAAAAAAACTAAAAGAAAATAAAGAAGTAGTTGAATTTAGAAAGAAGGTCTCAGACCCCCCTCATGCGAGGCCCAAGTACCACAGAGAGCTAGAAAGCAGTTGTGCAGATTTTAAATAGGGAATGACATTATGAAAACAATGCTTAGAGAAAAAAATACCTGGTAACTGAGGTATGAATGGATGTACATTGGATACTGAGAAAGTGATCAATTGGACCTTGTTGGGTTTGAAGTGATAAAAAGATAGATGTCCAAATGGAAATGCTTAAAGAACCCTTAGAGATAGTCAAGTATTATTATTATTATTATTATTATTATTATTATTATTATTATTATTATTATTAATTTGGGAGAGGGTTTGAGACATGGTTTCTCTGTGTAGCTCTGGCTGCCCTGGAACTCACTCTGTAGACTAGGCTGGCCTTGAACTCAGAGATCCACCTGCCTCTGTCTCCTGAGTACTGAGATTAAAGGCCTATACCACCACTGCCCAGCCAGTGCAAATATTTTTAAAACTCTGTTTATGGACCTGTATATATAAAAATGCCACTTTTGAAACTAAAAATATGGTGTGAAATTTACTTTTTTAATGTTCAACTTGTATTTTTTTTAAATACACTTAGTTCTGAGTTAAGCTTGAGCTAAGCACACATAGATTTCATTTCATCCAAGAGAGGACCATAGCTGTCTGTACCCTAGGTATTGGTTAAGTAAGGCAGAGCTTGCCTATACATGAACAACAACAGCTCCTGTCAGATGGTTCAAAAAAAATAAATTACCATGTGCAGTGTGTTATAGCTCACAGGGTTACTCGGAGTAATTTTATTTTAAAAATAATTAACTTGGGGCTAGAGTGATGGCCCAATGGAGCATTAAATTACTTTTAAGTACAGAGGACACAGGTTTGGTTCCCAGCACACATAAACAGTGGCAGTGGCTCAAATCTCTATAATTCATTTGTCAGTGGATCCAGTGCCCTCTTTTGACTTCCAAGGATACCGGGTACATATGTAGTAGTATACGTATATATATAGGCAAAGGTTCACACACATAAAATAAAAAAATATTTTTTAAAATAAAATGAACAAAAAGTAAACAATTTAAAGTATGGTGTTACCTATCTGTAATCTGAACATTTAGAAGACTGAAGCTGGAGGATCATGGGTTCAAAGGTAACCTGAACTACAAAGTGACACACTGTCTCAACAACTAAAATAGTAATAATGATCATGATAAGAAGAAATAATAATAATGATGATGATAATATTAAAACAAACTAAAGTACCCAATTTAGGAAGTTAGAGAAAAAATCTAAGGAATTAGATGGACAGGAATGAAGAAATGTGGGAATCAGTAAAACTAGAATTTATTTCTCTGATAATTAATAACAGACAGATTAAGGTTCAAGGTTTAAGTATGTGAACAGTGAAAAGGCATAGATGATAAGAAAAGAAACCTATCCATAAACACAGAAGAGATTTAAGACACAGTGCAGCCTATGAACTTGGCAGTGAAGTTTATATTAGATGAACTATAGGAAGAAAGTACCATAGTTCATCCCACAGATTTTTTTAGTAAGTACCTGATTCATACTAGGTACAGTCTTTATTCCTTGAAGGAATATTAGTCAGCCAGAGCCAAGATTCACATTCCCATGGAACCTATAATCTAGCAGGAACCAAGTGATAAATTAACTGTTGGTGCGTATAAACACCTTGAAAAGAAAATAGTAGATATTGACTTTGCTCAAAATGAGTAAAGCAAGAGGGAACATAAGCATAAAGTAAGTTTGCGTTGCAACTGTTTTTATCCTCCAAAGATGATGCTAAGAGTGATGGGGATGAGACTGCAGCTCCAAGCTGTATCTTTTTAAGGACTTGGATCACAGAAAAAAATTTCTGTATCAAACCGAGATGAAATATATTAAATATGCTTTAATGCAGATTTTAAGCACTACAGGGTTTTTTGTTTGTTTGTTTGTTTGGGATTTTTGTTTTTGGTTTTGTTTTTGTTTTTCAAGACAGGGTTTCTCTGTATAGTTTTGGTGCTTGTCTTGGATCTCACTCTGTAGCCCAGGCCGAACTCACAGAGATCCGATCCACCTGCCTCTGCCTCCTGACTGCTGGGATTAAAGGCTTGCACCACCACTGCCTGGCTAACTACTAGGGTTAAGAAAAAGAACAGTGTTCAGAAAGAAGGCACCTCCTGGAGGTGTGAGTGTAGTCTTCTCTGAGAATCATATTTCTTTGTCTTCATAATAGTCATGTATATGATTTGTGTGAGTTTTGAAGCTATTATCTTGTTTTGTTTTGTTGCCTTTTTGAGGCAGGGTCTCTATGTAACCCTGGTTGGCCTGGAACTCAATATAGATCTTCCTGCCTCTACCTCCTGAGTTCTGGGATTAAAGACACGTGCCACCTTACATTGTCTGATGCTATTATCTTAAAAGGGTTGCTAGGAAACCTAAGTGAGATCACTATCCAGTACCTGAGGAGCACTTGACAGGATTATAGTTGATGTGGTTAAGCTCTTGGTCACTGGGAGCAGGAAGATAAGCTGTCTTTAATGTAACAAAGGTAGTAATCTTAAGATTTCCAGAAAATGTCCAAAGAGGAGTAAGACCCTCCTAGAGTCATATACATTCAGGTCTTAAGCCTGATTTGCTGTCATTTTAGCATAAACTTATATGAAAAAATATCTCGGTGTTGACGCCCTTCACAGCAGATGTTCATTTGCCGTAATTCTTGCTTCTTGGCTGGTGAGGGGCTTCAACTAGACTCTAGGGTGGGAAGCTCCTTTCCCTTTCACATCCCTGTAATTTTCCCTGTCTTTCATACTTTCAAAGAATAATTCATCCCCAGTTGAATATAAGAAAAGTCAAATAGGGAAAGAAATGACCACGTAGTTCATTTTATGAGACAAGTATAATTTCTTTGTTTTGTTTTGTTTTGTTTTGTTTCGAGACAGGGTTTCTCTGTGTAGCTTTGCGCCTTTCCTGGAACTCGCCTTGGAGACCAGACTGGCCTCTAACTCACAGAGATCCGCCTGCCTCTGCCTCCCAAATGCTGGGATTAAAGGTGTGCGCCACCACCGCCCGGCTGAGACAAGTATAATTTCTACACCAAAAACTGAACAGGAGTACAAGAAAAGTATAGGCTAATCTTAGCTTGAGTGTTTTTTTTAAATATTTATTTATTTATTTATTTATTTATTTATTTATTTATTTATTTATTTGTTATGTATACAGTGTTCTGGCTGCATATTTGCCTGCAGACCAGAAGAGGGCACCAGATCTCATTGCAGATGGTTGTGAGCCACCATGTGGTTGCTGGGAATTGAACTCAGGACCTCTGGAAGAGCAGCCAGTGCTCCTAACAGCTGAGCCATCTCTCCAGCCCAGCTTGAGTGTTTTAAGATAGCATCTCATGTAGCCTAGATGGGCTTCATACTTCCTGTGCAGCAGAGAATGACCTTGAACTTGTGCTCTTCCTTCCTTCACTTGAGTGCTGGAGTCGCAGACATGTGCTGCCTGTGCAGTGTAGGACAGAACCCAGGGCTTCCCACCAGCGAGGCAAACATTCTACTGGCTGAGCTACATCTCCAGCCCCCTTAGTTTGAACAAAGATGAGAAAATCCTAAATAAAATACCAGCTAATTATTTCAGCTGAAAGTTAAAAACAAATTGTGTGACATTATAAACATCTGTTTATAGAGGAGAATGCACTTGGTCCAAGTGAGACCTGTCTATCAGCTGCATTGAAGATCAGTGTTACCATTTAATTACCAGTTGGGTAGAATGGATTTTCCCCAATTCAATAAATGACTCCTTTCAAAAGCCTGCAGAAAAGCTCACAATTGGCTCTGAACTGTAGAAATGCACACCTGTTAGCAGCAAGAGGAAAAAGAGGTATACACCTTAGTCTCTACCCCCAAAGCATTCAGCCTATTAGAACATCAGACAAACCCAAATTAGGATCATCCTATAAAATACCTGTCCAGTTCTCAGAATTGTCATAGTCATAAAAAATAAGGACTAAGAAACTATTACAGGCCAGAGGAGGCCAGGGAGTTAAAGCAATTAAATACACTTTTGTGGTGAAATCCTGGGACAGAAAGGGAGCATTAGGGAAAAGCTGGTGAAATCCAAATAAAGCCTGTAATCTTAACAGCGGCCTGCCAGTGTAAACTGTTTGGTTTTGATAGCTATACATTAGAGAGACTCAGGTAAGGGTATATAGTACTGTCTTGCAATGTTTCTACTAGAGTGAAATAAAAAAAAAAATTGGAGACAGTATCTCAGCTTGCCTGAGACATCCTAGCCTTAAAGGCTGGCTTCAAACTTGCCATTCTCCTGCCTCTGCCTCCCAAGTGGGATTACAGACATGCCACATGCCCATTTTTCTAATAGTCTAAAATTATTAATATTTCAGAATAAAACATTTTTAAGAGATGTGATGTGGGAACTGGAGAGATTGCTCAGTACTCAAGACTGCTTGCTGCTTTTGCAGAGGACCAGAGTTCAGTTCCTAGCACCCAAGTTAGTCTGCTCACAACTTCCTTTTAACTCTAGCTTTAGGGGATCTTGCACCTTCTCTGGCCTCAGTGGGTGCCTGAATACACCTATACATACCTACACAGAGACATACACACATACACATTTTAATAATTAAAAAAATAGATAGTATGTGTGTGAAACAGAAAATCTAGGTTGTATGAATATGAGCTCCGTGCTATAGTACTTGCCTAGAATGTGTGAGGCCCCAAGTTCAGTCCAAAAAACTGAGCTGTGGAGAAATAAATTGCACTGCTTATGGCCTATATGGTGAGACCTAGAAGCAATATTGAAGACAAAGGGTTTGTGAAAACAGAGAGATGCATAGTCAAGTTCATGGGCAGTGTCTTAGTCACTGTTCTATAACTGTGAAGAGACTCCATGACCAAGGCAACTCTTACACAGAAAGCATTTAATTGGGGCTTGCTTACAGAGGCTTAGTCCATTTATTATTATGGCAGGAAGCATGGCGCTGGAGCAGTAGCTGAAAACTACATCTTTAACTTTAGGCAGAGAGAGAGAGAGAGAGAGAGAGAGAGAGAGAGAAACAGAGGCTTTTGGACATCCAAAACCCACCCCCAGTGACACGCCTCCTCCAACAAGGCCATACCTGTATGAGCCTATGGGGCTTTTTTTTTTTTTTTTTTTTTTTTTTTTTTGAGACAGGGTTTCTCTGTGTAGCCCTGACTGTCCTGAAACTCACTCTGTAGATCAGGCTGGCCTCAAACTCAGAGATCCTCCTGCCTCTGCCTCCCGAGTGCTGGGATTAAAGATGTACACCACCATGTTCAGCTATGGGGCTATTATTCAAACTATCACAGACAGAAAACTCAGTACACAAAGGTATGAAGTTTCCCAAAATGTATATATAAGTAAATAGGGCTTTAGGCAAAAATCTTACCTTTTGAAAAGAGATGTTAACAAGTTGCTGATAAAATACATGTGAGAGCATAGGGTCAAGAAATGTAAGGTGGTTTTTTGAAACTCCATGTTGTAATGAGAATTGAATTACTAGGTTTGCTGTCCTAATAATACTAGAGTGATCCTGGGACAATTGATTATTCAAGTAGGAAAAAGTAAAGCCAGATCTTTATTCCGTATATAAAAATAAATCCACTAAGATCAATACTTTAAAATGCTTTAAAATTTTTAGACAGAACATAAGATAATCTGTTTTTTTTAATCTTGTAAAAAAAAGAATGCATTATTGTATAAAAAAAAAAAAAAACTAGCTAGGCACAGTGGCACACACTTGTAGCCCTCGCTACTCAGGCCAAGGCAGAGGATGGGATGGGGGATGGGGCCATCTCTTGAGCCTATAAGTTCAAGACTAGTCTGGGCAACATGGGAGATCCTGTCTCAGAAAAAGAAAACAAAATAAAAAAAATGTGAACTAAAATTGGAAAAGACTTATAGGTACTTACATTTTCATTAAAAATAATTTTTTTTTTGTTTTTATTTTTCAAGGCAAGGTTTCCTCTGTGTAACCTTGGCTGTCCTGGAACTCACTCTGAAGACCAGGCTGGCTTCAAACTCAGAGATCCACCTGTCTGCCTCCTGAGTTCTGGATTAAAGTCATGCACCACTATGCCCGGCTATTTTTTTATTCTTACTTATATGTACTTCTGTGTCTGTACATGGGTTTGTACACATGAAGGCAGTACCCAGTGAGGCCAGAAGATGGACCTTGGCTCACCTGGAGCTAGAATTAGAAACAGTTGTGAGCAACCCAACTGGGAACCAAACTCTAGTTTAAAAAAGATACCAACAAAATTACAAGTCTGTTGTCAGTACACACAATCAGCCTAGAACTAGTGACCTGAACATCAAGAACTTCAATCCCAGCCCTAGGGGTGCAGAGATGGGAGGAAGGCAGATGTGGGAAGATTGATGGAGGTCTAAAATCATCCTGGTGTACACAGTGGGGCCATCCAAGGCTGTTTGTCCCAGTAGAAGGAAAACAGTGAGACCCTGTTTCAGACAGACAAAAACAAAACAAACCACAAATGGGCAAAGCCTGGTGTAATAGTTTGCTTGTGATCCCAGGGCTGAGGTGGTGGACTGCAGGGGCTGCGGGAATGTGCAGCAGTGACAACTAGTGTTGACCATGCTTTCTGATGGTAATTTTCTCTTTTACTTCATCTTAAAAATGGTCTCTGACTCTGTCTCCACACGGCTGCATTCTATACTTACAGCTACATATCTTTCTTTAAATACATATGGTCATGCATCTCTGTACACAGTTACATCTATTTTCACGTTTACACATCTGTCTTTTACATACATTTCTACATATCTTTTCTATACAGCTTCATCCTCCTTGTCCCCACACAGTTACAAATCTCCACACAGCCACAGCTAAACATTTACAGAGCTCTCTCACCATACAGCACTTTACACAGTTCCTAGGCACAGCTCCTCTAGAGAGCAGCAGCTCTTTCCTTTTTTTTTTTTTTTGTTTGTTTGTTTGTTTGTTGTTGTTGGTTGTTTTTTTGTTTGGTTGGTTTTTTGTTTGTTTGTTTTGAAACAGGGTTTCTCTGTTTTTTTGGTGCCTGTCCTGGATCTCACTCTGTAGACCAGGCTGGCCTCGAATTCACAGAGATCCACTGGCTTTGCCTCCAAAGTCCTGGGATTAAAGGCGTGCACCACCACCACCCATCCTGACCCCACTCCCCACCCGGGCAGCAGCAGCTCTTTCACACAGCTCTCACTCACTCACTCATTCACACACACATACGTCTACACTATTCACTCACTCTTTCACCCACTCACTCCCGCACACTTCTCTCATGCTCCTTTTTCATCTCTCAGCTCGTGCGTGTGCACACGCACAGGCGCGCGCGCGCGCGCGCACACACACACACACACACACACACACCTCTCACTCACATTCTGCAGCAGCTCTCACATAGCTCTGTGCAGCCATCTCTGTCCACACTGCTGGTGCTCATTCTGTCTCAGCCAAACTCTGGACAGTTATACATTACATTTTCAGGGCCTGACCCATTCTCATAACACATGAAGTCAGTTTTTCTCAGGCTAGTAAGGTCACAAAGACCAGCCAGTGAGTAAACGCTTGGCCTTGAACATAACTTTTTCCCAGATAGAGAACGACATTGAAATTCGGGACTTAACAATAACAGTAGCAGGCTGAACCTTGAGCGTTCAGGGTATGTGCAGAAAGAGAACTACTGCAGGGAATTATATCTCAATGTAACTAGCCTGTCCTTGATTTAGCAATAAACAACACCTGGGAATTAGTTTTTGTGTATTTTCTGCAGGGGCAGCTTAGTCTGTTTTGAATTTGTTCTGAAGTCTAAAATTAGCTGTCTGTGAGACTGAGAATACTGCTGCTTTCCTGTGACAGTAAGAAGAATATTCTGGTATTGTTTCTGTTCATCAGAATTATACAGCTTACACAGAAATCATCTTCCTGACTATCCACAGCTTAATATGTGCCCAGTAAGTGTAAAACACATCACCAAAGGGCTGTGGAAAGAACCCCACAGCTGTTCTTTGTTGTCCAAATCTTAGATGGTCTTATTAATAGAAAACCCAGAGCCAAATATTGGGGTGAAAGCTAAAAGATCAGAGAAGCAGAGCAAGCAACAGCCACTACCTATAACCTCACCAACTCCATGAACCCTCTGACTGAAATCCTCTGAGTCCTCGCCCAAAAGAATCTCAGCTGAGCTGCCTTAGTTCCTCTTTCCTCATGCCTTATATACCTTCTCTGCCCAGCCATGTCACTTCCTGGGGTTAAAAGTGTGTGTGCTTCCCAGTACTGGAATTAAAGGTGTGTGCCACCACTACCTGGCTCTGTTTCCAGTGTGGCCTTGAACTCACAGAGATCCAGACAGATTTCTGCCTCCCAAGTGATAGGATTAAGGGTGTGTGCCACCACTGTCTGGCCTCTGTGTAATCCAGTGGCTGGCTCTGTCCTCCGATCCCCAGGCAAGTTTATTAGGGTACACGATATATCACTACAGTTCTTATTAGGCATAGCAGTGGCACCTGAGAAAGCTACAGACAGAAAACAACCGGTTGTTACAGTCAATAACTCCATGGCTTTGCCTTTGCATGCACCTGGTTGGTTGACCTGTTAAACACTAGTTGTCACTGCTGTACATTCCTACAGCCCCCTGCAGTGGACACAGGTCCCTGCATCACTGGCTGACTAACCTAGCCTTTTGGGTAAACTCTAGGCTAAGGAGAGGCTCTAGCTCAAAATAGTAATAATAATAATAATAATAATAATAATAATAATAATAATAATAATATGTCCAGTGCCCAGAGAATGACACCCAAGGTTGTCCTCTAGGCTACATACACATGCGTGCACACAGTAGTAGCCTAGCATATGTGAGGCACTGGGTTCAGTCTTCAGTACTGCAGAAATAATAATCTCAGCACTTAGAAGGCAGAGGCAGGCAGATTTCTTGTTTTGTTTTTGTTTTTTTGAGATGGTTTCCGCTGTGTAGACTCCACTGTCCTGGAACTCCATCTGTAGACCAGGCTGGCCTTGAACTCATAGATCCACCTGACTCTGCCTCCTGAGTGCTGGGATTAAAGGTGTGTGTCACTGCTGCCACCACTGCCCAGCTGCCACCACCCAGCTTGGGGCAGGCAGATTTACATAGTGAGTTTCAGGCCAGCCAAAGCTACATGGTGAGATCCTGTCTCTAAGTAAATGAGTAGGTAGGTAGGTAGGTAAAATGTAAAAATCCAAAGAGCCAGAAAATGTATACTCAGTCTTTGTGTTTTAGGAAGTACGAGTTCATTGCTTTTATTGTCGTTTGCTTTTTAGTTGTCTCAGAAGTACCTGAAATAGTCCACAGAGAAGGGAAGTGGACACATTATAAACAGGAAAATGCAACAGCCACGTTAGTGTTCTTTATCAGTCAAGGAATTGGTAAAAAGAACATTCTGTTAATAAGGTTTGCTTCTTAAAAAAAATACTTGAGGAGCTGGAAAGATGGCTTAGCAGTTAAGAGCACTAGCTACTCTTCAAGAGTACCCAGTTCAGTTCCCAGCACCCACATGGTGGATCACAACTGCCAGTAACTCCAGTTCCAGGGGATCTGATGCCCTCACCTGGCCTCTGAGAGCATGCACATGTGGTGCACAAACACACCTGCGGGAAAACACTTACAGTAAAACAAATCAATCTAGTATTCTAAAAGATATTTGAAATAGAATTTAAACTGCCCGCACTTACACAGACCAGCATTTACCAAATTAATAATCTGCCTGTCTCTGCAGGAAGTGCTGTGATGGACCTTTGGACAGCCATTGCCATGTGTAATGTTTTAATAAATAAAATGTAGCTAGTTTGTTTCATTTCTTTGAAGGATGCAGGGTATACTGCTTTGTGATAAGTAACTGTCTTTACAGACATGTTTTCCTTGTTCCCCAATGGACACTGGGAATTTACTTCGGCATTTACTACTGTGTTTCTATGTTGCCTCATTGTTTTTCATTTCTCCTTCATTCTACTTTTGTTCAGTAAAGTAAAATGTGGAGCTTGTACTGTTCTTGAATTCTTGGTGTGTGTGTGTGTGTGTGTGTGTGTGTGTGTGTGTGTGTGTGTGTGTGTGTGTGTGTGTGTGTGTGTAGGTACTTTGACTGGTGTTAATTATTCTGCTTCTGGAGTAAACTGTAGTCTTTCTCCTAGAACGCCCCATCCCCTATGACCACATGATGTATGAGCACCTGCAGAAGTGGGGGCCTCGCAGGGAAGAAGTGAAATTTTTTCTTCGACATGAGGACTCTCCAGCTGAGAGCAGTGAACAAGGTAGATAAATGTTTTCTTCTTCATTAACTTGTTAACTTTTATCATACTAATTAATTTTAGAAAAATTTATTCACACATTTTCTTCTTTCACTCAAAATTGTATTCCATGTGGCTTTGACCTCTGCAATTGCAGATTTGAGTATGTTGCAACCTGTAGGCACAGGCTCTTGCTTTCTTTCAGGACAACAAGCTGGTAAGATAATGCATTCAAATATGATAATGTGTAAACATGCAATATATGAAGAGAGTAATTTTAATAATTATCACATAGGTCAAACATTTAGATTTTAAAATGAAACCTTGAAATAATAAAGGAAAAGGCTATGAAAAAAATTTCTGATTTTAAGAGTGGACCAAGTCTTTCTCAGTATAATATCATACTATAAATGACAAGACCAGTAGGTGTGCTATTTAAAACAAAACCAGAGCCAGGTATGGTGGTAGACACATTTAATCCCAGCATTCAGAAGGCAGAGACAGGTAGATCTCTGAGCTCCAGGCCAGCCAGTGCTACATAGTGAGTTCCTGTCTTAAAAACAAAAAGAAACAACAAAAAAGAAAAAAGAAAGAAAAAGAAAAACTGATGCCTGTAAGCATGCTGACAACATGGATAACTCACATGGGTGAGTATATTTTTATTTCCAAGTACAAAGTCTTAGAAATTTATAGAAAAGTGTTTGGCTGGGCAGTGGTGGCACACACCTTTAATCCCAGCACTCGGGAGGCAGAGCCAGACAAATCTGTGTGAGTTTGAGGCCAGCCTGGTCTACAGAGCGAGATCCAGGACAGGTACCAAAACTACACAGAGAAACCCTGTCTTGAAAAAAACCAAAAAAATTAAATAAAGAAATAAAATAAAAATATTTTAAAAAGTTATAAAAAAAAGTGTTTGATAGAACAGCAAGAGACCCTGCCTCACAATAAATAAATAAATAAATAAATAAATAAATAATAAATAAATAAATAAATAAATAAATAAATAAATAAATAAATAAATAAATAAATAAATAAATAAATAAAAGTATAAAGCTGGACCAGAGAGAAATGACTCACCAGTTAAGAGTACTGGCTGCTCTTGCAGGGGACCTGAGTGTGATTCTGAGCACCCAGATAGTAGTTTACAGCTATCTCTAACTCCAGTTCAAGGGAATCTGAGCCACCTTCTGACCTCCTTGGGCACGAAGCACATACAAGATATTCATATATCCATGCCGGCAAGACACACATAAAATGAATAAACCTTAATAAAATAAAGAAAGCACAAAGCCTTTTAACCCAGCAGTCTTCCTGTAGAAGGTCTACATTTGATCTGTTACTGAACCTATACAAAATAAGGTGCACACAGTGTGACTCTTTTGTCTACTATTGATAGGAACACTATCAATGCCCATGGGGGATATCCACATGGTAGAGGGCTCTGCAGCTTTAAATACAGAAGAAATTCTGTGCCCTGGCCTGGAAGTGTGTCCAGTAGAGGAAGCCTGATGCCACACAGTGTTTATACCATGCTGGTGCTGCCTTTTGTGTGACTCAGACAAGAGTGACTGCATTAATGCACATGCTTTATGTGTGTGAAGCAGCTTTGGAAGGACATGTGAGAAACTGGAAATGTTAGCCTTGGCAGAAGAGAATGGGATGGCTGCAGGACAGGAAGAAGGTGTTGTTAATTGAAGACCTGCAGCAGGTTTTCATTTGGGCCACCGACCAGCTCCCAGTTCATGACACGGAGACTTATTATCATTATCAGTGCTCAGCCTTACCTTATGCTTTTGCCACTAGCTCTTATAACTTAATTTAACCTGTTTCTCTTCATCTACATTTTGCCTCAAGGCTTTTTACCTTTCTTTCTTCCTTCCTTCCTTCCTTCCTTCCTTCCTTCCTTCCTTCCTTCCTTTCTTTCTTTCTTTCTGTTTTTTTTTTTCAAAACAGGGTCTCTCTGTAAACAGCCCTGGCTGTCCTTAACTCACCTTGTAGACCAGGCTGGCCTTGAACTCACAGAGATCCACCTGCCTCTGCCTCTCTAGTGCTGGGATTAAAGGTGTGCGCCACCACACCCAGTGACTTTTTACCTTTCTTTCATCCTGTATGTCCCTACTTTCACTGCTCCTATGTGTCTGGCTGGCCACATGCATCTCCCTCTCTTTCTCCCTTGTTCACGTCTTTCTCTGCCTAAATTCCTCCTTCTACTCATTCTCTCTATCCACTGTCCCTGCCTATATCCCTCCTACTGCCTAGCTATTGGCTGTTCAGCTTTTTATTAGACCAATCAGGTGCCTTAGCCAGGCAAGGTGAAACAAATATAACACATCTTTACATAGTTAAACAAATGCAGCATAAACAAATGTAACACACCTTTATACAGTTACAAAATATTCCACAACATAAACCTTTCTGTTTCTTTTGAATTTTGATCTTTACAAACACACACCTGTTTTTAAGCTAAATTTTGCAGAAAATAAGGGATTTTTTTTCCTGATACATAAACACTGTAGAGTAAAAAGATTTTTATTGTATTATAATGAGTATAAGTGACTTTTGGTATTAATTATAAAATAAACTCAAAGCCGGGCGGTGGTGGCGCACGCCTTTAATCCCAGCACTCGGGAGGCAGAGCCAGGCGGATTTCTGTGAGTTCGAGGCCAGCCTAGGCTACCAAGTGAGTCCCAGGAAAGGCGCAAAGCTACACAGAGAAACCCTGTCTCGAAAAAACCAAAAAAAAAAAAAAATAAAAATAAAAAAATAAAAATAAAAAAATAAACTCAAAAGCCGGGTGGTGGTGGTGGTAGTGGCAGCGGCAGCGGCAGCGGCACATGCCTTTAATCCCAGCACTTGGGAGGCAGAGGCAGGCGGATCTCTGAGTTCAAGGCCAGCCTGGTCTTCAGAGCGAGATCCAGCACAGGCTCCAAAGCTACACAGAGAAACCCTGTCTCCAAAAACAAAAACAAAAAAACCACCTCAAAAGGAGGTAATTTTTTAAAGAAGGAATTCTTTGCTGCAAGTTACCCTCCTTTATTTGTCCGTGTGTGCGCGTGTGCGTGTGTGCGCGCTCGTGTGTGTGCGCATGTGTGTGCGCACGTGTGTGTGTGTGTGTGTGTGTGTGTGCGCGCGCGCGCGCGCGTGCGTGCGTGCGTGCGTGTGTGTGTGCGTGCGTGTATTGACACAGGTTCTCTCTCTCTGTTGGACCCTGTAGTCCTGGAACCTCTGGCCTCCCAAGTGCTTGGATTAAAGGCGTGTGCCACCATGCCTGGCTGCCCTTCTTTATTTGTATTATCTATTAAAGAGAATTGTTCCTGCTAGCTGAGCTCGTACTTGCTGTAAAATCGTTTTTCTTTTTTCTTTCCTGTTCTTGTTTTTTGAGACAGGGTCTCACTTTGTAAACTTGGCCAGCCTGGGACTCAATATATAGACCAGGCTGGCTTCAAACTCATAAAGATCTGCCTACCTCTGCTTCTGAGTGTTGAGATTAAAGGTGTATACAACCATACCTGGCAATTAAAACACAATTTGTTTTTAAATTTATTTTATTTTATGTTTTGCCTGCATGTGTGTCCATGCACCACATACATGCCTCGTACCTGAATGTCTGTCTGTGCACCACTTCTGTGCCTGGTGCTTCATGTGTGTGTGTGCACCCCATGCATACCCGGTGCCGTCAGAACCAGAAGAGTGTCAGACTCCCTGGGACTTGTAGTTACAGAAGGTTGTGAGCCACATGAGGGTGCTGGGGAATTGAACCCTGGGCCTCCAGAAGAGCAGCCAGTGCTCTTAACCATAGAGCCATCTCTCCAGCCCCCATTTAAAACACTTTGGAAAGCAAGTCGATTTCATGCTCGACTATAAATTTCATGTTTGAAGTGTGTGTGTGTGTGTGTGTGTGTAAATTAAAATACAAGAAGAAATACGTGAAAAGACTGATTGCAAAACATTTTTAACTGTACTGAGTCTGAGTCTGGTATTTTACATGTATACTCAATAAATATGCAAAAAAGTGGAAAAATTGAAGGCTTGGTAATTGTATTTGTTATTTTTCTCATTTCTGTGGGGGAAAAAATAGCTGAGAGCAAAAGAGAAGGCTCAGCAGTTACAAGTGCTTTCTCTTCCAGAGGACCTGAGTTCAGTCCCCAGCACAAAGATCAGGCGGCCCACAACCACTAGAAACTCCAGCTCCAGGGGATCAAATACCCTCTTCACACACACACACACACACACACACACACACACACACACACACACACACACATACACACACACACGCAAATAAGAAAACATTTTTTAAAGGCAAAGAAAAATCTTTTGGGGGCTGGAGAGACATTTTAGTTGTTAAGAGCACATACTGCTTTTACGGAGGACCCGAGTTCAGTTCCCAGCACCCAGCTCACAGCTGTGTGTGTGTGTGTGTGTGTGTGTGTGTGTGTGTGTGTGTGTGTAACTCCAGTTCCAGGGCATCCAGTGCCCTCTTAGGGCTTGGATGGGTACTGCCCTTATGTGCATAAACCCACATACAGACACACAGACATGCAATTAAAAATGAAGAGTGGGTGTGGGGGCACCTGCAGGAGGGTCTCTGTGAGTCTACACAGCAAGTTCCAGGACAGCCATGGCCATACAGCAAGACCTTATGTAAAAAACCAATAATGATGATGATAGTAAGTTCTTTTTAAAAACTGGAAATATAAGTTCAGTACTCACGTATGAAACTCAAATTTAAGTAGAAGAAAGTGTAGGAAAAAATAATTGACAAAGTCTCTTTTGGTTCACAGTTTAAGTAGTCATACTATCCATCATAGTGGGAAAGGCATGGTAGGAAGGCTGTTCTGGCGGGAAGCAGAGCGTGAACTCTCCCGCTCTTTTTAGTCAGTCTAGAACCCAAGCCCATGGCCCAGTAGTACATACCTTCAGGGTGGGTCTTCCCACCTTAGTTAAACCTTTCTGGAAACCCCCTTCATAGGCACACATGGGTGTTTTCATGGTGTTTCTAACTCCAGTTAACAGTGTGGATGAGCCATCACAGTAAGCTTGATCTCATCTCTTTAGGTGGCCGTCAGACCCAAGAGCAGAGAACCCAGAGAAATGTAATAAATGTTCCTGGAGAAAAACGCACTGAAAATGGGGTAAGTCATGGGAGCTAAATTGATTGATTGATTGATTGATTGATTTTTTTTTGTGTGCTATGCTTGAGTAACTGGTCACATCCAGGTGCAGAGCAGTGGTTCTCAACCTGTGGGTCTCATATAGACACTTACATTATGATTCATAACAGTAGCAAAATTTACAGTTATGAAGCAGCAATGAAAATAATCTTATGGTTGGGGGTCATCACAACATGAGGAACTGTATCAGAGGGCCGCAGCATTAGGAAGGGTGAGAACCACTGCTGTAGAGGCCAGAGGACAATTGCAGTATTGTCTCTCAAGACGGGTCCACCTTGTCTTGTGAGATGGGATCTACCTGGCCTGTCACTTTTCAAGTAGGCTGGACTGACAGGTCAGTAAGCACAGGAGTCTGCCTGCCAGCACTGAAACCAAGAACTGACCAGACAGGCTGGTTTCATTTCTTCAGTGTTGATGCTGTGATCATTGTGTCAGGATTGAAGAACAAAGTGGGTGGAGGGTGAGCATGTGTGAGCACTGACAATGAGAGAAGTTCCTTCAGCACTCTGTGTAGCTTTGGACAGTAGGTTACATGGCCAAGGAGACATGGAAGGCCCCTTTTCAGGAATGCTGGCATGCTGGAAAGGACAAGTAAACAGGGAAATTTTCAACCTGGTCTTTTGTTTGGAAATTTTAGTAATGACTTTTCCAAATAATTATAAGACTAGAGGATTAGTTTAGTTCTTTCTCATCCTTCAGCTAACTAGACATTTAACCTTGGGCAAGTGTTTGGCCTAGTTAGATGCTGGTAAGAATGTGGGGTCTGGCCAGGCGGTGTTGGCGCACACCTTTAATCCCAGCACTCGGGAGGCAGAGCCAGGTGGATCTCTGTGAGTCGAGGCCAGCCTGGGCTACAGAGCGAGATCCAGGACAGGCACCAAAACTACACAGAGAAACCCTGCCTCAAAAAAACAAAACCAAAAAAAACCAAAACCAAAAAACAAAACAAAACAAAAAAAGGATGTGGGGTCTGGAGGGAGAGGCTGTATACTAGCCACAAGACTTGCACACTGGCTCCATTTGCCTCTCAACTTCCTAGCTTATTGATGATGTGCTGCTTTTGTTGTTTACCTCTGAATGTACAGCTTGAGGATCACTCGTTCAAAGTGTTTCAGATTTCATAGTTTTTCAGATTGGAAACGTCATTGGTTAACTATCCCTAATCCAAAAGTAAGGTTAGAACTCAAAAATGTTGGATTTTGGACGTTTGGATAAGGAAGACCTAATCTGAATTGCCATTGCCACCTCCTCTTCCTCTTCTGAAGACTTTATAATGTATGTAAGTGATTTGCCTGCATGTAGGCATGTATGTATACCATGTACGTGACCAGTGCCCATGGAGGCTAGAAGAGGGCTTTGGATCCCCTAAAACTAAGGTTTTTAGACAGTTGACAGCTGCCATGTGGGTGTTGGGATCCAAACCCAGGTCCTCTGAAAGAACAAGTGTTCTTAATTGATGAGCCATCTCTCCAGCCCCAAATCTCTGCTTCTTTGAATCACATGCCCTCTATCTTAGTGAAAGAAGGATACTAACCTCCTATCCCTTCTTCTGTCTTCCCTCTTTCTACATTTTAAGCAGCATATAACTTATTTTGTCAAGTTTGACAATATTTATATACTTTTATCTAGTTCTAATTACCATTCTTTTTTTTTTTTTTTTTGGTTTTTTGAGACAGGGTTTCTCTGTGTAGCTTTGTGCCTTTCCTGGAACTTACTCTGTAGCCCAGGCTGGCCTCAAACTCACAGAGATCCACCTGGCTCTGCCTCCTGAGTGCTAGGATTAAAGGCGTGCGCCACCACTGCCACCTGGCTCTAATTACCATTTTTAGACTTTGTCTACAGAGTGTTCAGGGCGGTAATTCAGTTGTTAGAGAGTTTTCTCAGCATGAATGAGGTTCTGGGTTCCATGTCCAGTGCCTCATGAACCAAGAATAGTGGCATATACCTGTAACTTCAGCACTGGGAAGGTGAAGACAGGAGGGTCATTAGTTCAAGGTCATCCTTGACTATACTGTGAGTTCAAGGCCATCTGGGATAGATGGTGACACACACTTTTAACTCCAGCTCTTGAGAGGCAGAAACAGGTGGATCTCTGTGAGTTTGAGGCCAGTATGATCTGCATATAGAGACCCTACAGAGGGGAGGGAGGGAGGGAGGGAGGGAGGGAGGGAGGGAGGGAGGGAGGGAGGGAGGGAGGGAGGGAGGGAAGAAGGGAGACAGTATAACCTAGTTAATAGTAAGTTTTTTTAGGTTTTATAAATAGTCACCATGGAGCATGTCTGAGTTACTTTTCTGTTGATGTGAAGAGACACCATAATGAAAGCAACTTAGAAAGTATTTAATTGAAGTCTTGCTTACAATTTCAGAGGTTGAATCCATTGCCATCATGGTAGGGAGCATGGCAGCAGGCAGACAGGCATGGCACTGGAGCATCAGCTAAGAGCTTGCACCCTGATCCACAAATTGGAGGCGGAGAGATCGAGACTGGGCCTGGCAATGGCTTTTGAACCCTCAAAGCCCACCCCCAGTGACACACCTTCACTAATAAGACCACACCTCCTCCAATAAGACCACACCTCCTAATCTATCCCAAAACATTCACCAAGGAACAAGCATTCAAATAAATCAGCCACCACAGAAACATATGGATAATAATTTCTAGTTGATCTTACTGAAAAGCATTTAGGTGTGTGTACATATATAATGTATGCACATGTATGTATAAGTGTTTGTCTGTGTCTACAGGTGAGAAGACAGCCTTAGGTGTTGGTCCTTTCCATCCACCTTCCTTTTTGTTCACTGATGTTCCACCAGACTAGCAGGCCTGCCAGTCCCAAGACTCTGCAGTCTTTGCCTCCATCTCTCTGTAGGAACCATGGTATTACAGCTAGCTCTACATAGGCCAACTTTTAGGTGGGTTCTGAGGATTCAAACTCTGGTCCTCACACTTTGGTGGCAAGTGCTTTACCCACCAAGCCATCTCCCCAGCCCCACATTTTTTTCTGGTTTCAATGTCATAGTCCTCGTGCCACCCAGAAATGCTGATGTTAAGGTTGGGCATTGTAGATGTAACCAACTGTCTTATTAAATAAGAAACACAGAACCAATGCAAAGAAGAAAGCCAAGAGATCAGAGCTAAGAGCCTTACCGCCTGCTGCAGCTAGCCTCTTCAGCCAAGAGACCTCTCCAAAAGAGACCTACTTCCTGTGTGTTTGTCTTTATATAGTTTTTCTGTTCTGCCTTCTCATTGGTTGTAAACCCAAACACATGACTGCCTCGTCACTGCCTCCAGGTATGTACAGCCCTCCAGGTCTTCTATGGTATTGAGATTAAAGGCGTGTGTCTCCAATGCTGGCTGTATCCTTGACCACACAGAGATCTACCTAGCTCTTCTACCAAGTGCTGGGATTAAAGGCGCGCACCACGAACGCCCAGCTCTGCTATGGCTTGCTATTAGCTCTGACCCCCAAGCAACTTTATTTATTGACATACAAATAAAATCACATTTCAGTACAAATAAAATACCACCATAGGGCATTCCTCTTCCTTGCTCTAAAGAGCATTTCCTACATCCTTTATCTGACATACTTGTCCACTCTAAATCTGGAGTTGTGCAGAAAGCTCTTAACTGTTTCAGGAAATCAGTCTGTCTCTGTCTTTGTCTCTCTCTCATTCATCCTCATTCCTCGTTTGTGACAAGGCCTCACATCAGGCTTACATCAGACTTTCTGTGTAGCCAAGGATGACCTTGACTTCCTGATCCTCCTGACTCTACCTCCTGAGTACTGATCTTACAGGCCTGTTGCATACATGGCATCTCTTACTCTAAGATTTCCTGACACAGATAGATGTGGCAGTACATGTCTATATTTCAACTACCTGGGAAGTAGAAGCAGGAGGATTGCTGTGAGTTCAAGGTCATCCTCAGCTATATAGTGAAGTTCTAAGCTACCTTGGGCTACATAGTGAGACTCTGTCTCTAAGTAAATAAATAATTCTTGGTGGAATTTGTGATTGTATAAATTTAGTGGGATCTAAAACAGTCCTTATGTGAGTGTTCCTGTACCAGGCAATATTGCCTCCAGGGAACAGCCATACACCACAGTAAGAATTCAGAATTAGCCGGGCGGTGGTGGCGCACGCCTTTAATCCCAGCACTCGGGAGGCAGAGCCAGGTGGATCTCTGTGAGTTCGAGGCCAGCCTGGACTACCAAGTGAGTCCCAGGAAAGGCGCAAAGCTACACAGAGAAACCCTGTCTCGAAAAACCAAAAAAAAAAAAAAAAAAACAAAAAAAAAAAGAATTCAGAATTAACAACACAGTTTTGAGAGTCCTTGATTGCTTTTTTTACGTGTGTGTGTGTGTGTGTGTGTGTGTGTGTGTGTGTGTATGTGTGTGTGTGTGTGTCCATGTGTCCATATATATGCTGCAATGAACATGTGGAGGTCAGAGGACAACTTGGGGACTCAGTTTCTCTGCTTCCACCATGTGGGTCTCAGAGGGATTGAATTCAGGTTGTCAGGTTTGGTGGCAAGTGTTCTTACCTTTTGAGACATCTCAACAGCCCTGAAAATCTTTTTGAGTTCTAAGATTTACCATGACCTGAGCTTCAGGCATGGTGACACAAATGTATTGAGTAGATGGTATTTTAAGGGTGAGGCAGATGAATGATAGATGGAAGTGCTCAGAACAATATTCCTACGTATAATAAAGGAAGGCTAGTTTTGATAGGCCTGTGATCTTTTTTCTTCCTTGATAAAATTGTTAATGTTAATAGCAACAAAATTTTAGACCTGAAACTAAATTTAAAGTGTGTTTATGGGGCTGGAGTGATGATTCAGTAGTGAAGAGCACTGGCTGTTCTTCAAGAAGATCCAGGTTCAATTCCCAACACTCACATGGAGGCTAACAACTACCTGTAACTCCAATTCCAGGGGTTCTGACAGGCTCTTCTAACCTCTGAGGAAACTGCATTCATGTGGTGCACAGACATACAGGCAGACAAAACACTCAGACATATAAAATAAACCTTTTTTTTAAGTGTGTTTGTACCTTTTATAAGAGCTTGTAATTAGAGGGAAGCCTGAGTTCCAGTCTAGAGGACCAACTGTTAACAGCATCACATCAAAGATGTTTTAGTATACTTTATAGCATACACACCTGCCTTTTAGTCCTCTAATGCATTGCCTTGTAAAGCACTTTATTGTCTCCAAAGCACTTTCACATACATTTTTAAATTAACAAGATGTTAAAAATATTTTCCCTATAATTTCTGTGTCTGTCCTGGATAGAACAATTGCATAGTAAATGCTCTACCTTGTGAGCTGAGACAAGAAGAGCAGATCAAGCAGCAGCTGTGAGGGAGAAAGGACATGTAGGTTGGAATATGACGACAGGTGCTGAACTGGTGTGAGTCATGCCCATTAGCAGCTGCTCAAGCAAGGGCTGGGGAGGTTCTGCTCTCTACAAGCTGCAGGTCAACAAGACAGGCTGATGAAGGTGGTAGCTTGACTACTGTAAAGAAACTTGGTTTACTCTCTATTGTGTGTTCTCTGTGAGGTTCCAAAGACCCCAGGTTCTTTGATTCGACAGAAGTGCTCACAGGGATGATTTACAATTTTGAAAGGACACAGTCCATCAAAAAGTGTGTTCTTTGGTATAGTACTGGAAGCTCTTTGTCCTTTTTACTCAGCCAACCTTGCTGAGAACACCAGCTCCTGCTTTATTGATATATGTCTAGCATGCTGTCAAGGCCAGTAGATTCTACCTCATTTCTCCTAAATGTTACAGGTTTAGCCCATATTTAGGTTGATGATCTATTTTGAGTTAATTTTTTTGTGTGTGGTATAAAATAGAAATCAAAATTCATTCTTTTGTACACAGACACACACACACACACACACACACACACACACACACACACACACACACACACACCTACCTCAAGTTTTCCCAGCATCATTTGATAAAAACACACTATCCTTTTACCTGATGAATTGCCCTGACATTGACTTTTGGAAGTAATTACTAATGTGGTTACTCACTCTCCATTTTTCATGTGGTACCACAGACTCAGCTTTGCTTATCATATAAACAATGTCTAGAAAAAAAATCTAGACTGTAGCTACTGTAGCAGAAACGTGGCGGGCAGCGGCAGGCCAGGATTTACCTGCTACCGAAACAGCTTTTGCTTAGTCTGCTTTGTGGAGAAGCCTGTTACTTTGTCCCCTTGGCAGCAGTTCATGCACAGGTCCCTGTGACAGCTCTGCAGCGTGCCTGGGATGCTCACCCAGGGCCCCTTCTGGCCTGTGCCCCGTGGCCCCGGGCTGTGTCTGCACAGTAGCTCTCTCTCCTCTTAGACCTACCTCGGGTTGTGTGCTATAGGTCAGAAGTCTCCTTTCATTTGGTGGCATTTGAGATTTAATGAAACTAGGAATAAATAATCCTCCATTTATGAGTCAGGCTGTGTAAATTAATTTTGACTTTGTCAAACTCACTGATTCTGAGGGTTAGCATCTATAATTCTAGAAAGTTCTCTCTGTGTATTTTATCTTCCTATTTTCTTTTGGATCTCGATAGGATACCTGTTTTGTTTTGTTCTCCTTTGCTGTGTGTGTGGCGTTCTGCATCCTTTAATGAGAGAAATCTTTCAGCCAATGAATTTGGCTTCAGTAATATGTGTTGATTGCTTAATACATATAAGTTGTCTTAATATTTAGTAAGAAAAAAATCAGACAAAGTCTGGGAGGAAATACTTGAGAATCATATGCTTGATGAATAATTTACATACAGAATATATAAAGAACTCTGAAAACTGAATGAGAAAACAACCCATGTTTTCTTTTTTTTTAAATTTTTTCATACAATATTTTGAGCATGTTTTCCTCCTTCCCCAACTTTTTCTAGGTCCTACCCACCTAGCTTTGTGTTCTGTCTCTGTCTCTGTCTCTCTGTCTCTCTGTCTCTCTCTCTCAAAATAAAACAAAACAAAAAAACCCACCAAAAAATAAAACAAAACAAAACAAAAAACCAGTAAGACAAAAATGTCAAGTGAAGCAAAAAGTCCACAAAAAAACATAGCATTTATTTTGTGTTTGCCAACTGCTCCTGGACATGCCCTGCCCTGGAGTATTGTTGATATACTCAGTGAGATTCCATTGGAGAAAACTGATTTTTCCTTTGTTACTAGTGGGTATCAATTGCAAATAGCTTCTTAGTTAGGGGAAAATAACCCTATTTTTAAAAATTAGACATGCTTCACTAAAGGAGATACATGAATGCTCTGTTAAGTACATGGAATTGTGTTCAGCATCATTAATGTTCAGGAGAATACCAAGTAAAATCAGATGTTAAAAGATTGATACAGCAACTTCTGTCAGGGGAGGGGAGGTAGGAACACTGATGCATTTCTGGGTGGGAGTGTAAACGTGTAAACTCTGTGATCTGCAAAGCAGTTTGGCAGCTTGGAATTTAAATGTCAATCTGCTGTATAAACAACACCAGAGAAAGAAGCAAATCTTTGTGTAGTCTTGTATGTGAATGGCTACAACAGCTGCTAGAGAGCCATATCCAAGATGGGCAAAACCTGAGGGCAGATGGTAGCTTTGGTGTTCCTTCATTGCCCAAGGTTCTGCCTTCTGTTGATTGCTCGCTTTGCTCAGTGAAGCTTTTAAGTATGGCAAAAACCCATACACATAAAATAAATTAATAAAATTTAAAATAAATGTTTATATTGCATTTAGATGGTTACCATGAGTATAGCTCAGGGTGTCCTGTCATACCGCCATGCTCTTGGAAGTAGTTACTCACCCTGGTACTTTGCTTATGGCTCTCATTAGAATGAACATGTACTGGGGTTTCAGGCAGAGTCTCTCTATGCATATCTGGCTGTCCTCGAATTCCCTATGTATCCCTGGCTGCTGGCTTGAGACTCATAGATCTGCCTGCTGGTATTAAAGGTGTATGTCACCATGCTTGGCACTCTCTCTAGACTCCCTCTCTCCCTCCCTCCCTCTCTCTTTATTTATTGGTTTATTTATTTTATGTGTACACATGCTTTGCATAAATGCATGTCTGTGCACCTCGTGTACCTGGTGCCCGTGGATGCCAGAAGAAGGCATCAGATCCTTTGGAACCAGAGTTACAGACGGTTGTGAGTTACCATGTGGGTGTTGGGAACTGAATCCAAGTCTTCTGCAAGAACAAGTGCTTCCAACTTGTGAGCCATCTCTTCAGCTCTCTTTTATTTCTTTTTAATTGTGAACTATCCACATAGGAAAATGTGTAATATGTGCAGTTTAAAGAATTACTCAGAGGCTCTTGGGATTGCCAGTCAAGGTTAGAATGTCTTGATTTATTCTTTTTTTTTTAATTTTTATTTTTTAAATTACACTCATGATATTCATTAATTACACTCATGATATTAATCACATTTGTGGTATTCATAGATTACATTCGCAGTATTCATTCAAATATATATATATATATATATATATATTTAAATGCCGAATGTCATTTATTGAAGGAGGGAGGAGGTCTTTTGATTTATTCTTTTTAAGCCAATCCTATGTTGTTTGTTTTAGCTTTGCAGACACTAAAGATGTTTGGTGAAGGTAATTTCTAAACTTCTGTTCAGATTTCACAGGTTGTTTTTAGAGACAAAAATATAAACAAATCATAGTTGTGTAAAAAATACAGCAAACATAGAGCAAGGAACCAAACTAAGCTGTGGTTCAGTTAACTGCATCGAAGGCATCACCAAAGACGGCCAGAGACCCTCTGCCGGGCGGTGGTGGCACACGCCTTTAATCCCAGCACTCGGGAGGCAGAGGCAGGCGGATCTCTGTGACTTCGAGGCCAGCCTGGGTTACCAAGTGAGTTCCAGGAAAGGCGCAAAGCTACACAGAGAAACCCTGTCTCGGAAAAAAAAAAAAAAAATAGACGGCCAGAGCAAGCCAGCAGATGTGAGGAAGAGCAGACTTAGCAGTGGCAGAGTAAACTGCAGTGCAGGCGCACCAAGGGGAGGGGCAGCGAGGGTCACTGTGCTGAAAGCTCAGGTTACGTCTCCTTGTGAGACAGGTTCTGTTAGTCTGGGGGGTCTTGTTGGGTTTCTCTTCTCTGCCAATTAAAAATTAAAAGGCAGGGAAATCACAAATGCAACAGGAAGTGGCAGGGACAGCAACAGTTCCCAGACAGCAGACAGCAGTTGCTGCTAAAGAAAGGCTTTTTGTTAGCCTTACACATACACACACAGCAAGGCGCACATAGAAAAGCAGAGGGGAACTTGGGAAGCTGAAGCCCAGTCTCTCCTTGAGGCCTGGGGGGTTTTAAGCGTCTCTGGAGGAGGTCTTCCTTCCTCAACTTAGGTTTGGTCAGATTGAACCAAGACAGGGAGGCTGATAGGTCCACAGCTTTAGGGTAAAGATGTCCTGCTCTGGTCTCGAACTTGTAGGACCAGTCCACAGGCAGGGCCTGCAGGAAGTTCACTATCTTTATTATTTAGACTTGGCCCCTCTCCCTGTGTGTCTGCCTATCAGGGAATTTGCCTTAACGCCTGGCCCCTCAGTACAGTTTTCATACATATAAAATATAGCGGAAAACATGTTTCTGTAGGGAACAGAGTGTACATACAGTTGGCTCACCAAATGCCATGCAGTGTAAGCTGCTATACTTGCCAGAGAGGAGGGCAGTGCTTCAGAGGAGGGTAGCTAGTGGATACAGGGAACTCATTCTTTATAGTAGCTTTGGAGTGACATTCTTCCCTACCCCGGTGATTTCATCTTGAGGTAGATGGCTCTCAATGTGGACTTCAAGGACAAGAAAGCATCTTTAGGATTGCAGATGCCAACACAAGAGCATGTCGAAACAAGAGGTAGAACATGTGTACAGTAGAGCAGAAGCACTGAAGACCACCCTCTGCCAAAGGCGACTCTGGATTGTCCCAGTTTGAAGGAATGAAGCATGAATCTAATTAATCTTACCAATAAAATTCAGGAGTCAGATATTAGGGTAAAAACCTGAAAGATCAGAGAAGCAGGAGAGTAGCTACAGTTGCTTCCTTCCTTTTCTGTTCCTCTACTCCAAAAGGGTTGAAATCCTGTCTCTGCTCTGCCTTATCACTTCCTGTTCCTCTCTGTACAGACCTCCAAATCGCTATGGTCAACTAGTAGCTAGCTCCGCCCTCTGACTCCAAGAAAGTTTTATTTGTCAGAACACAAACAAAATATCACACAACAGAGGAACAACTGGGTTGAATAAACTAATTAATTCTTCCTACCTCAAATTATAATACCAGAATATCACCTTTCTTTCTTTTTAATGGACTTGTGAGTGTAGTGAGGTAATGCTTTGGGGGCCTGTATTAGTTACTTTTCTGTTGCTGTGGAAGAATGCCCTGGCAAAAAGCAACTTAAGAGGAGAAAAATTCCTTTTGGGGGTGGGGGGTGGGGTTCCAGACAGGATTTCTCTGTGTAGCTTTGCACCTTTCCTGGATCTCGCTCTGTAGACCAGGCTGGCCTCCGCCTCCCAATTGCTGGGATTAAAGGCATGTGCCACCACTGCCTGGCGAAAAATTCCTTTTGAATAGAGTTTATCATTATGGGGAAGACATGACAACAGGTGAGGAAGGCATGGTGGCAGGAGCAGAAGCTGGCTGATCACATTTCATCTACACACAGGAACAGGAGAAAAGCAGGAAGTGGGTCCAAGCTGTAAACTCTCAAAGCTAGTGTTGTGCTTCTTCCAGCAAGGTTCCGCCTCCTAAAGTCTCCATAACATTCCCAAGCAGCACCACAGCCTGAGAACCAAGTGTTCAAACGCAGGAGCCTGCCTATAGGGCCATTGCTCATTCCAGTCACTACAAGATTCAAACCACTAGAGGGGAACCGGGGGACATTTCACCCGACAGTGGGAGTGTGTGGAGACTGGAGAGGAACTGAGATCACCAGGGTCAGCAAAAAGTGTGCTACTGGTCTACTTCTGGTACATTAATACCTCCCTAAAGCAGCTCAAACACATGGTAGACACTCAAGCCAGAAGACTTTTTTAGACAAGGTGTTCTTCCCACCCACTCTCTCTCTCTCTGTGGTGCTAGGCATCAAATCCATGGCTCTGTGCATGCAAAACAAGCATTCTGCCCACTGAGCTATTCCCCAGCCCCAGAAACAGGATCTTGATCTAACTCTCTCCCTACTCACACTCCCACCTCTGTCTCTGTCTGCTTTTTTTGTTTTATTTTGGCTTTTGGTTTTTCAAGACAGTTTCTCTTTGTAGTCCTGGCTGTCCTGGGACTCGCTCTGTAGACCAGGTTGGTCCAACTCACAGAGAGCCGCCTGCCTCTGTCTCCCAAGTGCTGGGACTAAAGGCCGTGCCACCACTATCTGGCTTCTGTCTTGTTGTTTTGTTTTTGTTTTTTTAAATAAGGTCTCATTATTTAGTCTTAGCTGGCGTAGAACTCTTATGCAGCAGCTCACAGAGATCCATTTGCCTGTGCTGTTGGATTTAAAGGTGTGAGCCTCCATACCAAGTTCAGAAATAGGATTTTTTTCTTCTTGTTTTTTGAGCAGGGTTTCTCTGTGTATCCCTGGCTGTCCTGGAACTAACTATGTAGAGCAGGCTGGCCTCAAACTGATCCGCCTGCCTTGCCTCCTGAGTGCAGAGATTAAAGTCATGCACCACCACCACCTGGCCAGAAACAGGATTTTAATAACCCAAACTAGACTTAACCTGTCTTGATCTCTGTCTTGGCTTCCCAAGCATGTGCACCACCATGCTTGACACAGCAACGCTTTTTTTTTTTTTTTCCATTTTGTTTGAGAAAAGATCTCACAGTGTAGTCCTAACCGGCCTCAAACTCACAGAGATCCATCTGCACGAATGTGTGTGTGCGTGCGCACGCACGCACACACGTGTACGTACACACACGCACACGCACACGCACACACACACATGCGCGCGCACTGGTACCTCCCAAGTGTTGAAGTTAAAGCCACCATGTCAAATCTGGCCTTGCCCATTCTTGTCCTACCCCATTCCACTGACTCACTGCCTTTTCCAGCCAATCTCCCTTTTACTTTTATGTTTGTTTTGGTGACCCAGTGAGTGTAATAAGATTTGGTCACATGAGCACTAATGAGTTATTTCAGGAGCATGAGCAGTTTACCAGTGGCTACTGCCTCAGCCACCATTAACTGTCAGTAAGTAACTCTTGAGGAAGGCGTGTAGTCTGGTGAACCTTCCCATCCATGACAGGATGCTGGCAGGCCCAATTGTATGCAGTTCCTGTACAAGTAATCACAGCTGCTGGAGGCCAAGAGCACAGCAGTTGTGCCCCAAGTCAGTGTTCCACACAACCTCTCCCTGTCCTCCTGCCCTTCCAGTCTTCAGTCCTCCCTCTTCTTCCCAGATGTTCCCGGAGCCTTGAAAGGGGTGATGCAGATATCCCATTTATGGCCAAACATTCAACTGTCACTTACTCTCAGCATTTAGGCCAGTTACAAGTCTCCACAGTAACCACTCTGAAACTGATAGCAGCACTGATCTTTGGGCAGTATGTTCATTTAGCAAGACAGTAGTATTAGCTTACCCCCTAGGGCCTATGACCTCTACTCATAGGCTTTTGACCAGTCTTAAAATACCAGGCATGAACTCCCTCCACAGAGCAGGATTCAGCTTCTGGCAGAAAGCAGTTGGTGACCCTGCTTATGTGGCTTAGAGGGCAAAGGTGCTTACTGCCAAACCTAAGGACCTGAGTTCAGTGGCTGAAATCTACATGATGGAAGAACTGCCTCTTTAAATCATCCTCTGACTGCCACCATGGTATGTGTACTAATTAATTAATAATGCAAAATATCTAACTTTTAAAAGAGGCCAGCTCCACGTTGCTCCTTCAGGATCTTTAGGTAAAAGCATAATGTTTAAATAAGAATGTTGAACAAATCCTGGTTCATCTGTTTTCCTGGAGTTTGGAGTATGCTCAGATAATTCTAAGAGTTGAGGAAGAGGCAGAGCTGGTAGAGCATGGTTTGCAGCTGGAGAGATGGCATGGCAGGTAAGAGCTTGCTCTTCCAAGGACCCAGATTTGATTCCACACCCATATATATGGTGGCTCACAACTGTCTGTAACTCTTCTTACCTCTGTGGGTACCAGGTATGCCTGGATGCACAGACATACATACAGGCAAAACACCCACATACATACAATTAAATTCAAAAGTTAGAAAAATAATTGTACAAGGTTAAAGGGTGCCAGGACTTAAAGGGATCTTAAGTGTATGTGTAAATGTAGAAGTAGGAAGTAGGTAGTGGGGATCTGAGGGGTTCCATTACAGCACAGCCTTTCTGGTTAGAACTGAAGGGTTCAGAGGAAGACAAGTCCATTAGAACTCAGAAGCTATTGTAGCTGCCTCCGTTAGCTTGTTCCTCATCTTTCCTATGGCTCCTCTCCCAAAGTCCTCCCATACCCAGCCTACAGACTTGAAGCATGGAGCACATCTGACAGTGCCTCATGCACATGAGGGCTTAGTGAGTTCTGTGTGGATAAGAGCACAGGCTGTCTGCTTCTGCTTGCTTTCTCAGCGGGAGATGGAGTGAGTGCCCTGGCACCTGCTGGATGGTTGTTCTGAGGCTTGTGTGGAAAGGGTCCATGGCCTGGAGTCATGGTCTGGTTCTTTCTTTTTATGTTCAAGCTGTATGAACCATTCTCTGTTGGGTAATAGGTGGGCCACACAGAGGGTTTTTAATGGACATTTACATTTTAGATTCTATTTGCATTTCTCCTCTAGAGCAAGTGACAGTGAGATATTTTTTTCTTGCTTGTCACCTGCAGATTAACTTTTTTGGTTGTTTGTCTTTAAACATTTGGCAGCCCCATTTGGTCAAATATGCCTGTTAAATCCCTATTGAAAACAGAAGAATTTCAGTTATGCACATCTGCAAATGGTTACATAATGTTGAGTTCATTATTAAATATACTATCTGAGATTTATGTATTAGAAAAACGATGTTTAGAAAAAAGTATACCTGTTATTATGTACCTTTAATAAAAGTGGTCACCAGATAGAAGTTCTTGTGAAGAAAAAACTAAGTTTTATTCTTCTAACTCCTAGGGAACCTCTCAAAAATTGAGCTTCGTGTGAATTCTGACACTAGAGAAAGGTAATATGCAGAGAGAAGTACACACCAATGAGTACTTTTTGTTCTCTATAGGTTGGGAATCCACGTGTTGAACTTACCCTCTCAGAACTTCAAGATATGGCGGCCAGGCAACAGCAGCAAATTGAAAATCAGCAGCAAATGTTGGTTGCCAAGGTACATTCAAAAAGAAACATCGTTCAGAATGTTTGTTTTTCAGCTGGCCTTTCAGATTGAGGCTACCTTCGTGGGTGGTGAGATGGGACTGTGCCAGGAAAGTGCTGAGCAGTGTTTGTGTGTTGCATCCTGTAATGGCACAGGTGCCTGGATCTTGATGATGTCGGAGTTGCATCAGAACAAGAACCTCTGGTCCTCGGTACACATGCCAACACAGTACTCTATTGGAATATGACTGGGCCTAACCAAATGGCAGACAGATGTGGAAAGAAAAGATATTCCCCTTTGTTACTTCCAGGTTCCCTAGATGAGATCTCTGCCATGTAGCTGGTTTTCTGTCCTGAGAAGACTGGCTGGCAGTCTGATGAAAGCTCAGGTGGGGCCCTGGAAGAATGATGGCCAATTAGCAAACAGGCTTCCCAAATGCTCCTCCACATTGAGTGTGTTAGGGTTACGACAGTGTGGGGCATGGTTAAGACTCCTTATACACCCCAAGTTCTCCTTTCGTAGATAAATCCCCATAAAGTAGGTTTGGGAATTTTTCTAAATCATGGTTTACTTAGGCTTGATAATCAACTAGAAAAGATCAAAGCCACTACCCATCCCTTATGGGGGTTATTCATGATATGAGATGTCTCAAAGTGTTCTGAATCTACTTTAAGGGAGCTTCTGAATACTCTAGCGTGGCTTATTCTCTCTCTTGTGGTTTTTCTTTTGCTTGTGTGTGTTTAAGGATATATGTGTGGGTGGCACTTGTGCCATGGCACAGTGTGAGGAAGAGGACAAGTTCTTGGAGTTGGTTCTCTTCTTCCACCATGTGGGTCCCAGGAGATGAGCTCAGGTTCAGGCTTGGTGACAAAGGCCTTTACCCATCTGGCTGGCCTGATTGTCCTCTCTATAGAGAGAGTTACTCAGTCACCAAGTGACCAATCTTGTATTTTCCATTTACTGTGTGTAGTTCACTGTTCTGACTGCTTATATGTAAGAGAGAATTTGTTGGACTTGTCTTGAAAAGATGTCTCATTAGGCCAACAAGATGGCTCATCCTGACAACCTGAGTTCCATTCCATGGAACTCACATGGTGGAAGAAAAGAACCAATTCCAATGGGTTACCCTCTGACCTTCACATGTACCCATCCACCCACTTATACTCACACATTTTAAAAAAAAGTTGTCTCAAAGATTATTGTACCTCAAGAATTAAAAAAAACAAATAAACAACAACAACAACAACAACAACAAAAAAGCCAGTTTTAGAGAGCTGGAGAGATGACTCAGCAGTTGAGAGTACTGCTGCTCTTCCGGAGGACCTGAGTTCAGTCCCCAGTACCCACGTCAGGCTGCTCACAACTTCCTGTGACTCTAGCCCAGGGGATCTGACACCCTCTTTTGGTCTGTGGGCTCTTACATACAACATGTGCGCTCACGTGCGCGCGCGCGCGCGCGCGCGCGCACACACACAGACTCACTCTCTCTAAAATGTAATGAAGAAAACTTTGTAGATACTTTCCACAATGTAAATCACAAGTTAATGTTCAATCTGAAATATTTGAGCATGAATTTCTGTGCCTTAGAGTAATATGTAACGCCTATGGATTCATGCATAAGCCTCTTCTCATTTTGGAACACTTTATGCACATAGATGGGACCACAAATACTTGCTGTTGACTTACCATTAAAGTATGTTTTCACATGAGTAGGAAAAAAAAAAACAGTTGAAGAGTGTTTTGTGCATTTTATTTTAGGATTGTCCTATTGGGAAATGTTTCACCATTTAAAGACACTAATTGTGAAGAAAGCAGAGTCCCTTAATGGCCTAGTATGAGTTACAGATTGGAGGTTCATCTAGTGATCCCCATCCTTCTTCCCATGTAGAAACTGCTGTCTAGGAAATTGAGTGAGGGATCCTTGGAGTACTTTGTAGCATCAGGAGCTCTGCGCAGACAGCAGGAAGCAAAGCTGGTGGGACTTGACACATTTTCCTGGAAAAGGACACACAGAGTCCTTGCTGTGACCTTTCAGCAGAGGCATCCCCATGAGCTGAATGTGCAGATCAGTGCATGTAGTCAGGTCTGCCTTAAGAATCCTCAAACTCATATTGTAATATATAAAGGTAATCAAGTTTCTATTTGCCAAGTTTAGATTTTTCATTCTTTGTTAGGAACAGCGTTTACACTTTTTAAAGCAACAGGAGCGCCGCCAGCAGCAGTCTATTTCTGAAAACGAAAAGCTTCAGAAATTGAAAGAACGAGTCGAAGCCCAGGAGAACAAGCTGAAGAAGATTCGTGCCATGAGAGGACAAGTTGACTACAGCAAAATGATGAACGGCAATCTGTGTATGTGCCTGCAGCCCATGCCCACATGCCCAGGCTAAGTCTAGTCAGACAGGCCAGTTGCCTGGCAGTTCCAATCACAAACCCACGTGGCATTTTGCAGGTTCTAACATTTTACTTTCACCTTCAGTAAAGAGGATGAAGTTCATTGGGTTAATTGATTTTTTTTTTCAAATTGTATAAATTCTCTGCAAAAAAAACTAATGAGGGCTGGAGAGATGGATCAGAGGTTAAGAGCACTGGCTGTTCTTCCAGAGGTCCTGAGTTCAATTCCCAGCAACCACATGGTAGCTCACAACCATCAATAATGAGATCTGGTGCCCTCCTTTGGCCTGAAGGGATATATGCAAGCAGAAGCAGAACATATTGTATACATAATAAATAAATAAATCTTTAAAAAAAAAAAAAACTAATGAAGTCTGAATAAGGTTGTGTTCTAGTATGGTATTGTTTGAAATTAATTTCCTGAGTTTTTTAAATATAAATTTAATTGTGAATTTTTATAGGGCATGGTATAATAATTTGAAGAATGTGTATAATGTGTATTAGTTCATCAGGAAGTTCACATTTCTGTCTCCTTGAACTCAAAATTTTTTTGATAAGTCTATGGTTATTTTTGCATATTTATGACATTCAGTTTGTTTCAGAATAGCTCTGGCCCCTTCTGTTACGGTGATGACATCAGCCCTTTGGATTGGTGTCAGGCTGCTCCAGGGGCAATAATGAGTAGTCTGTTTTTGTAACTACCTCATTAAGATGACCATACAGTCAGGTGTGGTGGCACATGCCTGTAATCCCAGCCCTTGAGAGGCAGAGAGGCGGGAGGACAAGACTATGCAGTAAGGCCTCGTCTCAACAAATGGTCAATTACATCATGCAGGTGCTTCTTTTGCTTCTGTGTGAATTCTGGTTTTTTGTTTTGTTTGGTTGTTTTTTGTCAGTTTAACAAATACCTATTTAATGTTACAATGATGGGTAAGATCTTCACAGCAACGCTTTTATCTTGCTCTCTGAGGTTCTGAAGAACCTTGACTAAATTAGCTTTTGTAGTAATGTTCCTAAAGAATATTTATTAACAAATGCAAGCATAGTTATTGACTTTGTGAATAGTCACGTCATGGATTTCAAAATCTGTTGGTGTATTCTTGGTAGGCTAGAACCCTTGCCTGGCAAATGCGAGACTTGGGGTTTCTCCAACTGTAGCTCTTGAAAGAAAAAAGTCTATTTTGGGTTATGCATACACTTTATATTTTTTATTTTTATGCATACACTTCGGTCCAAGGCTAGCACTCAATATTAACTGAGTATTAACCAGAATTTAGTGTCACATATAGAAATGAAGACAGAGTGTGTCCCTTAAATAACCATTTCCCCTTTCTGGCAATTGCAGCTGCTGAGATAGAACGGTTCAGTGCCATGTTCCAGGAAAAGAAGCAGGAAGTTCAGACTGCAATCTTACGAGTTGACCAGCTTAGTCAGCAACTAGAAGATTTAAAGAAAGGAAAACTGAATGGGTTCCAGTCGTACAGTGGCAAGTTGACAGGACCAGCAGCGGTGGAGTTAAAACGACTATACCAAGAGCTACAGGTAATTGCCTGGGTCTGGGGCTTCGGCCTTACTTAGTGGGGACAAAACATTCCAATTCCAGTCTTCAACATTTCCATTTCTCTGGCTTGGAGAGATGGCAGAGCTCTTAAGCACTTACGTTTTTACAGAAGACCCAGGTTCAGTTTCCAGCACTACATGGTTGCTCATGAACATCTGTAACTCCACTTCCAGTGGAGCTGATGGCCTCTTCTGTTCTGCAGGCATAGCAAACACATGGTGCACATACATACATGAAAGCAAAAAACACTCACATACATAAAATAAAATATAGAAACCTAAAAAAGAGTCCCACTTTTCAAAAGCTGCCTGCCTTTCAACAGGTTTGTTTTTTTTTTATCAGCACTTGCTAAAGCAGGTACTGGATCATTTTATGAGGCCATTCCACTACAGACAGGGTCACTGAGCCGCTGTTGGTATTACCTTCTTTACTTCACCATTCCTTCGCATTGTAAAGCAACTGTTAAGTGTGTAGGGTTTAAAAGGATGTTTTTGGTGAGAAACATTTTAAGGGTATTCTGATGAGGTAGCTTTTTGGTCTTCAGTTAGTTTTTTAGTGTATTTTGCTTCCAGTCTTGTTTACATACACAAATAGGAAAGGGTGAGTATGCGAGTATGTGAGCGTGTTACAGGCTCATGAGAGTTAACCAAGATAATTGCCCGTCTTCTACAAGGGATACATTCTAATGATGTCTAGACTCTCCTATTTCATTTTTAAAAAAATATTAGTTATAGGGGATGGTGAAATTGCTTGGTGGTTAAGAGCACTTGCTATTCTTCAGAAGAGCAGAGTTTGGTTCCCAGTACCCACATCGGGTGAATCACGTCAGCCTATAGTTCCAGCTCGAGATCTAACGCTCCCTCTTTTAGCTTTGGCAGGAACCTGCACACACATGGCTTAAACTGGCACAGACACACACATATAAACAAATAATAATAAAATAAGTATCAGTGATAGCCCAGTGAAGTGAGTACTATATCTTGAATTTAGGGTTAGCTTTGTAACCTGCCTGTCACTTCCATAGTTAAAGTTCCTCATTCAGTGGTCTGGGGTTTGCTTCCTAGATTTTGAGAGCGTCTGCAGGGACTGCCTCCCCAGAACTCCGAGCTGGGCTTCATAGGTGCTCTTGGCCCTTGTCCTGCATGGACTTTGAAGAAAGGAATGGTTGCAGATGTATGTCCTGTCTCTGTTCCATAAGCACTCCATTGAGCATGACAGACCAACCTGTGTACATAGCAAGATCCTGTCTTAAAAATAAAAAACGGGGGACGCTGGTCAGTGGGAGAGTTCTTGCCTGCCATTATTTATAAGGCCCTGGCTTTAATCTCCTGCACCAAAACTCAAACAAAAGCTACTTGTGTGCTGGTTTCCCTGTGCTGTACCTGCTCGTGTGTGGCAGGTCATCTGTGCTAGAAATTGTCCCATCTACCTTTTGCCTCTGGGCTTTTACCTTTCTTTATTCTTTCTTTCCTGGGTGGCTGGCCCCTGGGGTCCTCCTCTCCTTCTCGTCGTCTTCTTCTTCTTCTTCTTCTTCTTCTTCTTCTTCTTCTTCTTCTTCTTCTTCTTCTTCTTCTTCTTCTTCTTCTTCTTCCTTCTCCTCCTCCTCCTCCATCCTCCTCCTCCTCCATCCTCCTCCTCCTCCTCCTTCTTCTATTTATTCTCTCTGCCTGACAGCCCCACCTATCCTTTCTCCTGCCTTGCTATTGGCCATTCAGTTCTTTATTAGACCAATCAGGTGTTTTAGACAGGCACAGTAACACAACTTTACAGAGTTAAACAAATAAACATAAAAGAATGAAGCACATCTTTGCATCATTAAACAAACACTCCACAGCATAAACGAATGTAACACATCTTAAAATAATATTCCACAACATTCTATAACCTTAATAAAGGATCTATTTTACTGCAACAAATGTTGTATTTATCACTAGCCATGAATTTTGAAATTAGTTACCATATATTTGTAACATAAGGCCATTATAGAAATGGCCTGGCCATCACATGTCCACAGTTCACTTCTACATTTACAAATAGAACTTTCATGATCTGCATAAGCACACCTGTCAGTGAAGACATGACACTGAGATGCACCCTAACATCCAGGATCTGGTGTTTGGCAGACAACTATGCAAGAGAGAAAAGTATTATAGTCATTTTATTTGAGTGATCTTATATAACAAAATCAATCCAAAGTAGACTTTCAAACGTACATTCAGAAATGGTTACAGATAATAAGGGTTTGTTTGTTTATTGAGACTGGTTTCATGTGCCCCAAGTTGGCCTTGAACTTGGTATGCATATAGCCAAGGCTAGCCTGAAATTCCAGATCTTCCTGCTTCCACCTCCCAGGTATTAGGATTGTAGGCATGAGCTACCTTCCCCAGCTGATGCTTTATCAGTTTAGCTTGGTGTTTCCATTTGATTTCAGAGAGATTTTATCACATAGCTCTCGGCAGGTAGTTCACAGATCTATTTCTAAGTTTTTGAAAAGCAAGTGAGTTGTCTGCTAGGACTGTTTTTGTTTTTGTTTTTGTTTTAATTTGGAGACTATCTCACTGTGTAGCCTTGCTGGCCTAGAACTCAGAGATGCACCTGCCTCTGCCCCTTCAGTGCTGGGGTTAAAGATGTGTGCCTCCACACACAGCTACTGTGAGCTCTTAACCAGCTGCTTTTTAGAATGCTTTAGTCCACTTTGTGGAGATTACACTTTTTTAAAAGTGTTTGTCATTTGGACTTACGGAGTCTAAACGCCTTCCAGCTGCATAGATAACCATCATGCTGTGGCCAGAGCAGACTAGCCCTGAGGAGACATAATGCTTCTTGATTCATATGTGGAACCCATGTGGGACCCTGCCTACTAGAACCCGACAGGATGTAATCAGTGCAGCTGTTCAGTTGTACTCTCTACTTTGCAGATTCGTAACCAGCTTAACCAGGAGCAGAATTCCAAGCTCCAGCAGCAGAAGGAGCTCTTAAACAAGCGCAACATGGAAGTGGCCATGATGGACAAGCGGATCAACGAGCTGCGTGAGCGCCTTTATGGCAAGAAAATCCAGGCATGTGAAAGTGGACGGCTGTGAGCTAAACTGCTATTGGTGTTTCATCTAAAAGTTGCCAGTTGTTGCTGGGACTGCTGGTATACACTAAATCCCGACACTTAGGAGGTAGAGGCAGGAGATTTGTAAATTAGGGGCCTGCCGGGGCTACATAGGGAAGGTGTGTCTCAACAACAACAACAAAAATCTTGAACAAAATGCTATAGAGTTATATTTTCACAAATATTTGCTATTCTAAATTTTACACATAGAAAATGCTCTTGAACAAAAACTGAAATAGTGCAGGAATATTCACAGGGAAATCTTCCCCCTATTCTCTAGAGCTGATAATTGCTAATGTCTCTAGACTCTTACTTAATTCAGACACAAAGGTATAGAAAAGTGTGTAATTTCCAATGGAGATGGGATTGTGGTAATTACGTTAGTGGTCTGCACCTGATCTAAGATCATTCCTTTAACATCTAATGCCGTACCATGGTCCAGGGTCTGCATGCCCTTCACCACCCTCTGCATCATGCTGCCTCTCAGTGTGTGTGGGAAGCAGCACTATGCCCTGTGTCTGACTGGACACCACATCCAACCCCTCTACACCACTGGCACCCGGACTGATGTCTCCCCTGCCCTGGGTTTCCGTGCACACACTGACAGTTCGGTGACAGCTATCTTCTTGTCAGCCTCAGTCACTCCAGTGATGCTCTGAGGAGGCAGGTGTGGGCATCATAGGCTTTGCCCAGCGGAGGTGGATTTGGAGGGTGGTTGAAGACAGGAACTGGACTTCAGCATCTGTTTCTCATAGAGCTACCCTGTTTTTATACCTGAGTTTAAAGGTCAGTAATTGGAGTAGTTTCAGATGATGTTTTTTTTTTTTTTGGTTTTTCGAGACAGGGTTTCTCTGCGTAGCTTTGCGCCTTTCCTGGAGCTCACTTGGTAGCCCAGGCTGGCCTCGAACTCACAGAGATCCGCCTGGCTCTGCCTCCCGAGTGCTGGGTTTAAAGGCGTGCGCCACCACCGCCCGGCTTCAGATGATGTTTTTCTCTCAAGATTAACAACACAGAGGCCATGAGAGACAAGATTGTGTGTGCTTATTTATATAGAGTAGTGAGAGCATAAAGAGTTCTGCAGAGAGGAGGACGAGGAGGGAGAGAGGAAAAGAAAGATCTTCAGGAATTGGTCTATATGGGCTTTTTCCTATTTAAAAAATTTTTGTGTGTGTGTGTGTGTGTGTGTGTTGCCTGCATGTATGTCTGTGCCACACGCACACAGTGCCCACAAAGGCCAGAAGAGAGTGTTGGATCCTCTGGAACTGGAGTTACAGACAATTGTTAGCTGTCACGTGGGTCCTAGGAACCAAGCCCAGGTCCACTAGGAGAGCAGCCAATGTTCTCAGCTGCTAAAGCAGCGCTCCAGTCTGGCTTATGAGTTAATAAAGGCTAGCACGTCTGAAGCTGCAGCACAGAGACCTGGGAGCTTAAGTAAAGGCTGCTGCTCTAGTCCCTTCTTTCTGGGTGACTCGTTTTCCTCCAGGCCTTGCACTGGTTGCATGAGATCTACCCATCTTACAGATTGTCGTCCGTTTTACTTAGGGTCCACTAAATGTTAATCTCATGTTTTAAAAAAGGCCTCTCTAGCAACATCTAGACTACTGTTTGAGCACCTATCTTGTACCATGGCTTAGCCAAGATGTAAAAAAGTAACCAAAGAACAAAAACAAAAAACCCCACCCATCACAGAACTGATGAGGTGGTTCAGCAGCAAACACACTTGCTACCAAGCCTGACAACATGAGTTCAAGCCCAGGACCCACATGGTGCAGCTGAATGAAAGAACCAACTCCCATAACAAGTTGTCCCTGACCTCTGTCTACATTTGCACACACAATTAAAAAAAATTTAAATCACAAATAGCTAGATAGGTTATGCTGTTTCGAGGATCTTTAAAAAAAAAATTGGTGTTTTTGCAGAGATGTGGCTCTCTTAAAGATCTAGGGACTTCTGAGTGTTTGGGAAGGTCTTGAGCCTTTCCCAGTGTGCAGAATCATGCAGACAGTTTAAGGAATCCATGGTTCCCCATTTAAAGCCTTCCTAGCAAGAAGCCCATGGTCCTCTAGTTAGAATCCTATTGTACACCCTTTTGATCTTGGCCAATGTCTTCTACCTGGTTGTGTCCTTGCTTATAAAAGCAGGACTGCTCTCAGAAATGTAGGGGCCCTGTCAGGACTAGCGCATCACCTGAGCACCTTGCCCTGCATCCTTATGATAACTCTCATCCTAACTATAGATATAGACAGAGGTTCAAAGAGACCAAGTTACTGGCCTGACATAGTACAGTGAATAAGTGACAGAGAAGGATTTGAAGCCATGCTCACAGGCTTTGACCAGTACCTCTTACCACACAACATGGGGGATAGCCTTTCCTGAGTGAAAGGGGGCAGCTCATGGGTTATTGGAGCTTGTACAGTCATCATGCCAACTCCTTGTTTTTGTAGCTCACCAGTAGGTAGTGTTTAGTATGAATCAAGTTCTCTGAAGGTTCCCCTTCTACATGCTAGTCTTTCAGGGAAAGGGACTTCCCAGGTTACAAGCTGAGTGATTTTTTTCTCTCTCTTTCCCAGCCTGACTGTCTCTTGCTGAACTTAGTATTAAGAGAATCTTGACTCTGATTTCATCCTCATTGCAGCTGAACCGTGTGAATGGCACATCATCACCACAGTCACCCCTGAGCACATCTGGTCGGGTTGCTGCTGTGGGTCCTTATATCCAGGTTCCCAGTACTGGGGGATTTCCTCTCCCAGGGGACCCCGTAAAGCCCCAGTCTCTCACCATTGCCTCAAGTGCTACCCACGGAAGATCCAAATCTGGTAAGTCGTCCCAGTCCTCTCCTCTGGGGAGTGCATGGGAAGAGAGTGGTGTGGAGGCAGCGGCAGCCCCTGTCTACATTTTACCCAGGCTCTGCCTCCCGCAGCTCCCCCAGCTCCAGGTTCCTGGTCTCTACAATAACAGTGACCCTAAAACAAGAAAAAACTGTCTTGACTGATCTGAAGGTCTGGACTGTGCTTTTCAAACCACAAAGGATCAATCCCAAGGGTGCCTAGAATTCAGGCTTCTTTATCCCTAAGAACTATGACTGGGGTCTGCGACCAGACAAAGGCTGCCTTCCTGTAGACAGTGCTGTAGCTGTTGCAACTTCATCAGTCAGAAAGTCCACAAACTTGGGTGAGTTATGGGTGTGGCTGCAAAGCCATGGGTTAGGTCTCCAGCACCAGAAGTCAGGGCTAGGAGAGGGAAAAAATCCACAAACCTTCCTTTGGTCTTTGCAGCTGTTCAGTGTGATGACTCAGGCCTCCAGCACCATGCTCTAGTGCTCACTGCATGGTGTTCCAGCCAGGCATAGGGCTCTTACATGGAGAGTATGATTGTTTTTAAACCAATGGATGTATGGTGACAAGCACCTGTGATCCCAGTACTCAGGAGGCAGAAGTAAGAAGATGGCTGCAAGTTCAAGGCCAGCCTAGGCTACACAAGGAACCTGTCTAAAAAATCAGGGTTTCCTTACAGTAAGACTTTATCACTAGGGTTGGTCTGTATACACAGAATTAAGAACCTGTGCCATGGCATACTAAATGTGCATATTAAATTTGTGAAAATATTGTTCTCCTGATATAAAGCCCATGTTTTGAGTCTCCTCCCCTCACCAGGATTAGTAACCAGTTTGCAGTAGTCTTTTGTGCTGGTTGCTTGCCTTTTTTTTTTTTTTTTTTTTTTTGGTGGGGGCAATGCTGTGTTTGAGACAGGATTTCTCTATGTGCCCTTGGCTGGCCTGGAACTCACTCTGTAGACCAGGCTGGCCTTGAGCTCACAGAGATCCTCCTGCCTCTGCTTTGCTGGGATAAAGTCATGTACCACCACACCAGGCATGTTTGCTTCCTATTGCTTGGCACCTACTATGCAGTTTAATCTCCCGTTCTGGCTCCTTCTGACTGTAGTCAAGGGGGTTTCCCCACCCTCGTGGGCCAGAACCCCACCCAGACCTCTTTATGACCAGGTATGAAAGTCAAGTGGGTTCTGTGTTCAGCTTGACCCCTCATTGCATCTTTCATTGGTAAGCAGTTGTGTGAGTCCCCTATCCGTGGTAAGTGTGTGTGAATGTTTCAGTGGCAAATGAGCTATGTCCTCATCTGCTGACTCGGCTGTTAAAAGTTCCAAGCTGGGTGGTGGTGGCACACACCTTTAATCCCAGCACTCGGGAGGCAGAGCCAGGTGGATCTCAGTGAGTTCAAGGCCAGCCTGGTCTACAGAGTGAGATCCAGGGCAGGCACCAAAATTACATAAAGAAACCCTGTCTCGAAAAACTTAAAAAAGTTCCAAGTTGAGAACATCACCTGTTTCCCACTCCCTACTTGAGTGCTTTGTAGCCTCATAAGGTTGCCAGAAGTTGCCATTAACCACATTCCTTCCATTGTAGCTGAAAGCAGCTTGCACAGGTTTCCTGTGTGAACCCAAGCTGGGACTAGGATCTCAGCTGTGGAGCTAGGATGAGAAGTTCTCCTTAAGGGGACTCTGATCCCTGGTTGGCAATCTTGGTTCTGTGTTACACAGATGGCTACAGTAGAAGTAGAGTGATCAGCACATGGACAGTATCAGACCTGGACGTCGGGCCTGATTGCAGTTCCTCACGGCACTTTGAAAGCCTGCTTGTAAACTGTATGTCATCTGATAGCCTTATTGGGACACTTTTGATCTCTAACACAAACTGAATCAACAATCATTTGTTTTTCCAAACTGACAAAGGACTGTTCATCGCCTCTGTGCTTGAAAGCAATACTGTGCTAATGTGCCTGCCCCTTCTAATCCAGTTGTGGAGTTGGGGGAAGGGGCCCATACATGGGCCTCCACAGACAACGTTGGACACCGAGGGACAGATGCTGGCATAGAAAGTGTAAGCTGCTCCAGGATGTTCTGCAGGACCCACCAGACCAGTTCAGAAACAAGCAACCCTCCCCCGCCACACAGTCTAGATGAAGTGCTGGGCATAGTGGCACACACTAGGAGGCTGAAGAAGGACTGAAAATTCTAGGCCAGGCTGGGCTACATGGTGAAACCCTACCTCAGAAAACAAGAATGGAGGAGATTTTCTGAGTTACTTATGAGGCTTGTCATAATTGAAGGTCCTTTGCTTTGCAATACAAAATATTAAGTGGCTACCTGTGATACCTACCTTGTCCTGAAGAAAAAGTTGTTTTTCAGTCCTCTCATGGCTGCTTCCCATAAAACTTCCCATTGCTATGGGATTTCTGAGGCTACCGGGCAGCCATAAATATTCCCATGACCTTGAGAGCAGTAAAGCCCAGCCCAGCCCACCTACTCACACCATGGGCCTCCAGTTGGCCTTGCTTTCCCAGTAAGCTGAGTTTTCACCTGGGTCCTCTAGTGAGTTTTGTATAGCCTTACTCCCAGTCACCCAACCAAAAGGGAGTGAAAGCTCACACCCTTGTCAGGAAGAGGCTGACGGACTGGAAAGAGGTGATAGTTTGTGTTAGGCTCCGAAACATTTGACCAGTGCCGGGTTGGCCCTGCCTTGTTGGAGCCCTGTGACTTAGCACTGTAGTTACTGGATAGTGCAAAGCAGCCAGAGCGTGCAGGGCAGCTGTGGTCCATGCCACTGGTCTGGTGGGTCCTGCAGAACATCCTGGAGCAGCTTACACTTAGAACTGCTGCTCAGTTATCCCCCACTCACGGCTAATTCCTGCCCATGCCTAGCTGCTGTGGGATTGTGCCTGTCAAAGAGCAGCAAAGGCCTAAGTCAGGGCAGACAGCTAACCCAGTTCCAGGCCACTTGTGTGCACCCCTTTTCAGTTTGGAAAATGCTCGGTAATAAACAAATCTTCTGAATTTCCTGGAAACTTGGGGTTGAAGACTGGCTTCCTAATCGTTGCAACAAAATGTTAGCTGCTGCTCCTGCTGCTACCCAATCAGCTCACAAATTGTTGTAGAGGGAAAGAATTCCGCACATTAAAGGAGAAATTTTATTCTAATAATGGAAATCATACAAATCAAATCTATTATGAAGCCAAATGATGTCTTTTCATGTTGCTGTATGTGATCGTGTGTATAAGTAGTGCCTGGTAGGTAAGTGCTGCTGTGTTCTGTGCTGTGGATATTGGACTTGACCTGTATTCCAGTGTGATGCAGTCCTCACCACAGTGTTGGTGAGTGCTGGTCACAGTGGCCAGATGATAGTCAAGATCACTCCTTGGGCTTATGCAAAGGTCTGTGGGCTTTGAGCAAATTAATAAGCATGCAGGTGTTGGTTGATGGCTTAGGTAATGGAAGTCCCGGTGCTGTATTTGTTTCTGGCTCAACTAATTTCAACACTTTTTTTCCCCTTAAATTCTATGGTCTTTTCAAGCTAATGATGGAAACTGGCCAACATTAAAGCAGAATTCTGCTTCAGTGAAGTCAACTCAGATGGCTGGTGGAGACTGGAAGGACTCAGGCATGGAGGGGGCTCTGAAGCAAGGTGCCATCTCAAGCCAGCCTTTGCCCTTGCCAGCGCTGGGAGCTACAGAAAAGCTGGTAGGTCATCTGGCTTTAATCTGCCCGCAGTGAGTTTCCCTGTTGTTCTGATCTTCAGCTCAGGGGTGTGAGGTAGCATGAAGACAAGTCAGCTCTGTTACTGTCTACCTTACACTCCGAGTCCTAAACAGCCGCTGGCCCTTAGGGGCCTGAGCATGCTCAAGTGCAGACCAGTATTGAGCCTGATAGTGTGTCTTATGTCCTTTTGAAGGCTTATAAATCCTACTGTGTGCTGTTGTAAATGGATAGAAATATGTTTAACCTTCCAAAGAGTAACTTAGTGTTTTCTTCTTATAAACTTAGGGCATCGAGATTGGCAAAGGGCCACCTCCCATCCCTGGTGTAGGCAAGCCACTACCCCCAAGTTATGGGACATACCCAAGTCCTGTGCCCCTGGGGCCAGGATCAACAAGCTCCCTGGAGAGAAGGAAAGAAGGCAGCTTGCCCAGACCTGGTGCAGGCCCACCAAGTCGGCAGAAACCTGCCCCGCTGGCTCCAACAGGCAACGCTCCCCAGCCTGGCTCCTCGCAGCAGATTCAGCAAAGGATCTCAGTGCCACCAAGTCCCACATACCCACCAGCGGGGCCACCTGCCTTTCCAACTGGAGATGGAAAACCTGAGCTTCCCTTGACAGTGGCCATTAGGCCTTTTCTGGCTGATAAAGGGTCAAGGCCACAGTCTCCCAGGAAGGGACCTCAGACAGTAAATTCAAGTTCTATATACTCCATGTACCTGCAGCAAGCCACACCACCTAAGAATTACCAGCCACCAGTGCATGGCACCTTAAATAAGTCAGTGAAAGCAGGTATGCTGGCTGTATACTCTCTGAAATGGAAGTTATCCCTTAATTAAGATCTGTGTCCTTGCATGCTACTTAGGATAAAACATAATTCTTAGATAAAGTATAGGGTGTCAATTTGGGATGGAAATAAGAGACAAAATGCACAGTAATTTTGCAGGCAAATCACACACTGTGACTTCCTGCCTGGGTACCCACATATCACTCAGTAGTAAATCCAGAAGGATAAGACTTCTGGAATTTCATTTTTCTCCAGCTTTAGGGTAATTTGTGCCATTAGTTATCCAGTGATTGGGGGGTGGACCTGCTGGACATTGCTAAGTCAGCATCCTGGACATGGGCAGTGTGAGGAGCTTTCAGGAAGGACAGCCTGGAATGGGTGATTGAACAAGGGCCTTCTAGGAAGGCTAGTGAGAAGGTACAACACAGTTCTACATGCCTCATGGAGGTCAAAGAGTTTCCCATCCTAGCTGGAAGGTTCTGTGGACCAGGTCAGGGCTGTAGCATCCAAACTTGTAGTTTGATTCCTGGGTGTGTTTAGCCATCACCTGCCAAGGACCTCCCAAGTAGTGTGATCTGTGGGCACAGTTCTGGCCATGGGAGAAGCTTTTGAGCCACAGGTCAGATGTGTCCTGCTCCAAAGAGATAAGTATCTTCATGTTGCCTGAGTCAGTCCCAGACTCAGATGCAGATTTAGTGGATTTGGCATTTTTCCTTGGCCAGAAAACTAAGCAGACTTGTTGGAGTGGGAAAACTCAGGTCAATAACTTTTTCTTTAGAAAGAGCCCAGTCTTGGAAGCAAATATAAAACCCAGTTTAAAGGGAGTGAGTGGAGGGTCTTGGAAAAGGTTTGCTGAGGATTCAAACATCAGAACCCACCAGCAATAGAAGCTTCTATGCCATCCAGTCAGTGCCAGGGAGACGATCTACCACAGCAGCAAGGATGAATTCTGTCCTCTGTTTCTCTTGTAGTATATGGTAAGCCTGTCCTGCCGTCAGGGTCAGCATCTCCATCACCCTTGCCATTTCTTCATGGGCCGCTGGGCCCAGGCACGACACAGCCTCAGCCTCCTTCAGAATGTGCTGAGAAAGAGCCAGAACAGGAAGGCCCCCCTGGACCTGGAGAAGGCAGCACAGTGGAAAGCCTGCCGCGGCCACTCAGTCCCACCAAACTCACCCCCATTGTGCACTCGCCACTTCGTTATCAGAGTGATGCGGACCTGGAGGCCCTCCGCAGGAAGCTGGCCAATGCACCCCGACCCCTGAAGAAGCGCAGCTCTATCACAGAGCCGGAGGGCCCTGGAGGCCCCAACATCCAAAAGTTGCTGTATCAACGCTTCAACACCCTGGCTGGTGGCATGGAGGGTACCCCTTTCTACCAGCCCAGCCCTTCACAGGACTTTGTAGGCACCTTAGCAGATGTGGACAATGGAAATACCAATGCCAATGGCAACTTGGATGAGTCTCTCCCTCCCCGGCCCACAGCCCCACTTCCTGAGGAGCTTGCCCCATCCTCAGATGCCAACGATAATGAGTTACCTTCCCCTGAGCCAGAGGAGCTCATTTGCCCCCAAACGACTCATCAAACTGCTGAGCCTACTGAGGACAATAACAACAATGTGGCTACAGTACCCTCCACAGAACAAATCCCAAGTCCTGTGGCTGAGGCTCCTTCAGAGGAGGAACAAGTCCCTCCAGCACCTCTATCCCCTGTCATTCATCCTCCAGCAACATCTGCGGTGGGTATCCTTGCTAGACCAAAGCCAGGCATGCCCTTGCATGCAGAATAAGATGTGGGGACAGGATAGTCAGATGATCACAGACCAGAGGGTCCAAAGCATAGTGCATGGTACCCAGTAAGCTCGTTTACACTGACACCTCCATGACAGACAGACGGGGAGAGAAGCAGAGCCTCCCTGAGGAGATCAATATTGATTCAGCAGAGGGTTTGGGACCATCTCAGGGAATCCACATAAGGCTTTCTTTTTTGGTTTTTCACTGTCTATCCCTGGCTGTCCTGGATCTCACTCTGTAGACCAGGCTGGCTGCAAACTCAAAGATCCGCCTGCCTCTGCCTCCTGAGTGCTGGGATCAAAGGTGTGCGCCACACTGCCAACCCACACAAGGCTTTCTTAATGGGATCTCTGAGATGGGATCAATAGGGATGAGCTGACTCCCTTGGTGCGGACTTCTGGTTCAGCAGTGCAGCTACCACTCCCGCCCTCTAGTCCTCCTAGAGTGGTTAGCAGCCTCACCTAGTCAGCCACTCTACACATGGCCAGACCTTTGCAGAGCGTCACAGGGCTGCTCCTGGGAACTGTTGCCTTAGTTCCTGACACCCCTTCCCACAGCAGTGTCTTGGATTGGTCCTTGCCTAGGGTAGGTCACCTGACACTGAAATGCTTGCTGCCCTACAGAGCAAACGGACCAACCTGAAAAAGCCTAACTCTGAACGAACAGGACATGGGCTGAGAGTGCGCTTCAACCCTCTCGCGCTGCTTCTAGATGCTTCTCTGGAAGGAGAGTTTGATCTCGTGCAGAGGATCATCTACGAGGTGAGCCATATTCCCGTATGTGCAGCTGGGAGTTTAAAGGGCTGGCCTTCACGTGCTCTGTGTCCTAGGTGGAAGACCCTAGCAAACCCAATGATGAAGGGATCACACCCCTGCACAATGCTGTCTGTGCTGGCCACCATCACATCGTGAAGTTTCTGCTGGACTTTGGGGTCAATGTGAATGCTGCTGACAGCGATGGATGGTGAGAACCCATGGGGAGTGGGAAGTGGAAGGGCCCAGAGACTCACTTCCTCCTACCTTACAAAAAGAAATGATAAAAACTTTAAAAAATTGAGGTAGGAGGTGATGTCACACAACTTTAACCCCAGCACTTAGGAGGCAGAGGCAGGCAGATCTCTGAGTTCAAGGCCAGCCTGGTCTACAGAGCAAGTTTCAGGGCAGCCAGGGTTGCACAGAGAAACTATCTCAAAAACCAAGAAAAAAGAAAATTGAGAATCGTTAAGAGGAAGAATACCCCTCATTCATTCCTAGAAAGCTGTCGTCAGCATTTTGCTGTTTCCGTCTTTTTCTCTCCTGTTACAGATACTGCTGTTTATGTTCTTCATATGCCTTATTAAGCACTGTAGTTATTTGCTCTTCCTATTTTCAGACATTCTATATGAAATATAAATCCTATAGAAATTCTACATGGAAAAGAGCCTCAGGATTCCCCTCTGTTAATAATTAGGTGTTTGTGAATATTTCCATTTGCATCCAGGATCAGGCCCATTGGTCTGCTGTAGGATTATTTTGAACTGCCAGACAGCTCTTAACCTATTTTTTTTAAATTGTGACAAGAGAGCAAGGGAGATTGCTCAGTGGGTAAAGTGTTTGCTGTGAAGGGAGGTGATCCCTAGTACCCATGTAAAAGCTGGTGTAGTGGTACATGCCTGTAATCCCGTAGCTGGGGGCAGGAGACAGGAAGATGCCATGGCCTTGCTAGCCAGAACAGTTCCAGGTTCAATTAGAGACTGTATTTAAAAACGGTGGAGAATTGCCGGGCGGTGGTGGCGCACGCCTTTAATCCCAGCACTCGGGAGGCAGAGCCAGGCGGATCTCTGTGAGTTCGAGGCCAGCCTGGGCTACCAAGTGAGCTCCAGGAAAGGCGCAAAGCTACACAGAGAAACCCTGTCTCGAAAAACCAAAAAAAAAAAAAAAAAAAAAAAAAAAAAACGGTGGAGAATCAATTGAAGAAGAAGATACCACAAGGTCATCCTTTGGCCTCCACTTGCACCTACACAGAGTACACATGTGCATACACATACACAATTATTATCTTAGCCAGTTGTAAATAAATGTTTGTTTAAATGTGTTATAAGTGTTGACATTGCTCTGCATGAGCATCTACTATTACATGGGCCATTTCTTGATCCATACCTTGTCACACTTTTCCAAAGATTTACACACCGTCTAAGTAATTAACCAAGACTTTAAAAACTAGAAACACCAGGCGGCGGTGGCACATGCCTTTAATCCCAGCACTCAGGAGGCAGAGGAAAGGCAGATCTCTGAGTTTGAGGCCAGCCTGGTCTATAGAGTGGGTTCCAGGACAGGCTCCAAAGCTACAAAGAGAAACCCTGTCTTGAAAAACAAAACAAAACAAAAAAAGTATTTAAACTAGAAATTTGGAAGATGGATGTAACATCACACACCTTTAATCCCAGCACTTGGGAGACATTGGTAGTTGGATCTCCGAGTTCAAGGCCAGCCTGGTCTATAGAGCAAGTTCCAGGACAGCTAGGACTACACAGAGAAACTCTGCCTCAAAAACAAACAAAACAAAAAGCAAGTTGAAACTTGGGATTCCAGAGATGCCTCGGTGGTTAAGAGCATTGAGTGCTCTGATCCAAAGGACCCAGGTTTGCTTCCCAGCACCCACATGACAGCTCATAATCATCTGCACTCCAGTCCCAGGAGATCAACTGACACCCTTATCTGGCCTTTGCATGTACATGATGCACATACATACATGCAGGCAGAACACCCATACACATAAAATTAACAAAATACCTAGAAACTTGCCTGGCACAAAGGTACGGTACCTTCATCAAAATTCTTGGAGGTTTGTTACACAGGAGCCAGGTAGCCCTGGCTGATGCCAGACTATACATTTCCCCTCTGGTTCTAGGACCCCACTGCATTGTGCTGCCTCTTGCAACAGTGTCCACCTCTGCAAGCAGCTGGTGGAAAGTGGAGCTGCTATCTTTGCCTCCACCATCAGTGACATTGAGACTGCTGCAGACAAGTGTGAAGAGATGGAAGAGGGATACATCCAGTGTTCACAGTTTCTATATGGTATGTAGGAAAGCTCATGTGCCTCAGCTGCTTCCCCTGGCTAATCAGCATTGTGTCCCGTATGCTGGCCTAGAGTCTGAGCAGATCACGCTTAAGTGTTCATTGCCTTTACACTCACCCCAAACATCTGAAAATTCCATTTGTATCTGAGTGGTACAAACCTATAATCCTCGCACTTAGAAAGCTTTAGGAAGACCACAAGCTTCAGGCCAACCTGACCTACATAGTGAGACTGCCTTAAACAAAAATCCCATCAGGAAGATTCTGTTCCAGTTGCTGAATAGTAAGAATGCCCTGGAGGGATGGAGGGATGGAGGGATGGCTCAGAGGTTAACAGCACTGGCTGCTCTTCCAGAGGTCCCGAGTTCAATTCCCAGCAACCACATGGTGGCTCACAACCATCTGTAATGAAATCTGGTGCCCTCTTCTGGTGTATAGGCATACATGCAAGCAGAACAGTGTATACATACTAAATAAATTAATCTTTAAAATAAAAAAGAATGCCCTGGATTCAGGAGGACAGTGGGTACAATGGTGGCGCACACTTTTAATTCCAGCACTGGGGAGGCAAAGGCAGGTGGGTCTCTAAGTTTGAGGCCAGCCTGGTCTACAAAGTGAGTTCCAGGACAACCAAGGTTTTCCGGGGGAAAGTGGAATACCCTGGGGTCCCAGGAGTGGGAGCTGCATTTAGCCAGGCAGCACTGGTCTACACACTTGCTGTTGGGTGCATGAATTGAAGCAGGGCGATTCCACTTCTGTGCCGGCTTGGGGCCATCTACACACCTCAAGCGCCCTAACTAAGTTGCTGTAGCCAGTGTAAGAAATATAGGAGCTCAACCATGTCCTCTGTTAAGCAGTTACAAGTCACTGGTTCCACATACAACTCTGTGAAGTTACTGTTTGGCTAGTGGTACAAGCAATAACAGCCAAACTACCCTTGATACTGAACTCCCACAACAAAGGCAGGCAACACCATTCTTGGGTATTAATGAAGCTGGGCAGGCCCAAGGGCCCTGGCAAACCCAGCCCATGTGAGGAAGAGGCTGCTGTCACATAGGCTCCCGCTAAGAGAAAAAGGTTTCTCAGCAGTGATAGCAACGATAGGCCTGAAAGGAGACCCTGTGTGACCTTGTGCTTCCAACACCCAAGGTGCAAGCCACCATGTGCAGCTGGTTGGTTGCTACTCAGTGCAGTCACAGCTCCCCTACCTGATGACTGACTGCCCAAAGTTCGCTCTTGATGTAACTTGGGGTTTCCATTACCTCTGTTGGCCACCCTCTGCTAAAGCCTCTTCTCTTTTTGGTTCCAGGGGTACAAGAGAAGCTGGGAGTGATGAACAAAGGCACTGTGTATGCTTTGTGGGACTACGAGGCCCAGAACAGCGATGAGCTGTCCTTCCACGAAGGGGATGCCATCACCATCCTGAGGCGCAAAGATGAAAATGAGACTGAGTGGTGGTGGGCTCGTCTTGGGGACCGGGAGGGCTATGTGCCCAAAAACTTGCTAGGGGTAAGTAAGCACTCAGCACACTTAGACCTGAGATACTGGAAGTCAGCTGGCCTTGTTGTGTCTGTACAGACGTCACAAAGACATTCAGGGCATGGGTTCAGTTCTGCTGACATCAGGGTAGAATGAAACACTTTTTCCCAAGCCCTAGCAGTCTGATCTGTATATGGGCAAGCCCCTGAGTCTCTAGAGTCTGGCTTTCCACATGGCAGAGCATGTGGGGAGGTTAGAGTCAATCTGCTTTGCTCATGGTGAACTTTGGTAAGTACTAAGCCACGCCACTTAGTTCTCCCTGATCTGGAATTCTCTAAGAGCTGGGTGTAGTAACACACACTGTAATCCTAGTGCTTGGTTGTTTTGTAACCCCTTCCCTCTCCTGAGCTGACAGCTGAACCCAGGGCCCAAGCAAGTGCTCTACCACTGAGCTAAATCCCCAACCTCTGTAATCCTGGCATGTGGAAGGCTGACGTAGGATGGAAAAGTTAACTGCCAGCCTGGGGTAGAGACCTGATTGCTCAAAAGCCTGTAAAATGGAGCAGTGTGGGTTGTCATCCAGGCTGCATTCATAATGGTGTCTGTCCGTCCTTGAATAGAAAGGTTGCCTCTGCTCTCGGGTGCTGTGGCACATACTCACTTGCCTTGACATCTGGCAGGAAGGTTTGCCATGACAAGCACAGGTGCTTGCACCCGAGGAGCTTACATTGTCAGGGGCCTAGCAGAAAGTAACAGGGTTTCAGGTGTGATTAAAAAGAGGGACAGGATCCTCTGGGTCTCAGTGAAGAAGAGGACAGCTGAGGTTAGGACTGAGCAGGCTGCTGAGATGACAGGAGAGGAACCTAGAAGCTAATCCCTTCTCAGTCATCCTTTTGACCTAACTCTTGTCTGTTGCTTCCCAGTTGTATCCACGGATCAAGCCCCGGCAGCGAACACTTGCCTGAACTCTCCCTGGAGTACCACATTGGCTCCTGGGAACTACTGGAAAGGATTCCAGCGGCCCTGGAGAAACTGAAGTTAGGCCAGTCTCATGGTGCTCACTTTAGCAGACAGTATCCACAATGTGAATCCCAGCTTCCCAGGGGAGGCCCTTCCAGTCTGCAGTAACTGGACAGGTAGTACTTTGGCCTTCAGAAGACTGCATTTTTGCCAATTACTGTAAATCCAAATAAATATCCAGCTTCCAAAACACCCACCCCTGTTGCCAGTCAGCAGTCCTAAACTATGAACCCTGACGGTTGCCAATGAAGACAAAGCTCTGACTGACTCGGCCCACAGGCCCCTTCTCATGTTCGATGTCTCCGACCTTCAGCAAAAGCAAGCTGCTACCAGATGGCTCTGGCTACAGCCCTGCCCTCCTTGGAAAGTCTCAGAACCATCATCCTTTCTCACATTCCCACTCAAGAGAACTTGATTTCCTTTCACTACCAAAGGAGCCCATTTAGAAACTGTTCTGTTTAGTTAACCTGATGAGCTCATGCTGTGGCTGGACTTACATGCCTCAGCACACAGGGTCATCTGATTCCTGCAGCTTTTAGTGTCCTCTTTAGCCCCCCTGCGGCGTGAGTTCATTCTGTTCTGAGCGCAGTTAGACACAGGAGGCTGGGCAGGGCCCAGGTCAGGAAAGCCACCAGGCAGCTGGAATGCAGTCACTGTGGCCGCATTCCAAGTGAGGCCAGCTCTATCCTCGGGAGCTTGAACTCTGCAGACAGGCTTTTTCTACACTAAGATTATTTTTCAACTAGGCCGTTGAAAACTACTAGAACTGTGTTGGAAATATTTCTTCCTCATTGAAACACAAGCCCTTAGGCTTTATTTTTCATGTGAGTCTTGTGCATAACTACGTGTAAATCCGTGTGTAGGCTCTGGGAGCAGTGCTGTAGTCAGGGTGGCGCTGAGAAGTGATGCCCTGTGAGCAGCACAGCCTCTGCCATCCCACCACCACCAATGCTGTGTGACATGCACAATAAACTGCTGTCTCACACCTGGCTGTGAGTCTGTGTTCTGGACGCAGGACAGCTACACAAAGTGAGGCCAGAGCCTGCTGTGTGCTTTCAAAATAAGTTTTAATCATACGCTTTATATACAAATTACTGTACAGTCATTTTAATAAAGTGAATAGTAAGTGAAAAGTAGAAAACACAAAGGTGATGCCTCCCCCTTAGTGACATATAAAAGGACTGTTCATTGCCCCAAATTAGTGACAAAATAAATGGAGAGTCATAAACAGGCTAAGGCATTGTAAATGGGCTACTGGAGATAGGCAGGGTCCAATGCTCAACCAGGGACCTGAGTGAACACCACCTAATTTGTTTCTGTAGGAACAGGGCCAAAAATCTCTAATAAACCTGGTATAGGTTATACTAAAACTGATTCAGTACTGTAGTGCAGCTTCTCCCAACCCTGAAAGTACCAACGATCCACTACAATGTCAGCTCTTGAAAGCGTTAATCAACTGTGTACATATTGCACTAGATACGCGAACACTGCTTCCACATACTTGATTTGCATTTCCAAGCACACACAGAGCAGAGCCCTGAGTGCTCAGGCAGGGGCAAGCAGCTTGGACTTTGTAACCTGATGTGCTGGGCTCAGTTCCCTTGCAGTTACTGGTCTCGTGATTCATAGAGGAGCTTGGTAGCCTGCAGAATACCAGAAAGCATGATTGGTTCTGGGCCTGATCAGAGATGAGCCCATGTGCCTTTTAGGGGAGTAACTAGGGGCATCCCAGTTATGTGGCAACCTTTTGGGAAATACACACTTGTCTCTAACTCCATGCGCTCAGCCTCCCCAGCCCTGCCCACAGTACCTTGTGCATGGCTGCCAGCCATGCTGCTGCCTGCCTCTTGCTGCCGTTTGCATCCTCTCCAGCCATCAGCCTCAGCTGTGTTGCAGCCTCTGCCCCTGGCACTGTGTACTGCAGGAACATCCCTGTGGCTCGAGTGCTGCCCGCTGGAGGAGGGAGATGAGGTGTCATACGGGACCCTAAGGCCCTGTGCGCTGCTCAGGAAGCAGCCTCGTTGGAAACATGCAGTGCTAAGTGATACTAGCTCCTGCTTCTGCAGAGACCCCGTGTGCACAGAGAAGGGGAAAGGAACATAAAAGACTTGTGAGCCCCAGGACCAGGATAAACTAAAGATAACATATCACTAAACTTCACAGAGTAAGTCCTGTTCTCCAACAGTCCAGAAGCTGCCAAGCCTTCTAGATCATGGCATTCTCCTTCCAACCTTCAGAGAGACCACATGCATGCGTGTGTGTACACACACACACACAGTCTTCAGCCAGAGTAGAGCAGTGAAGTATGGAAACGACTTTAGGAATGGCCTGGCCATCAGAAGATAAGCCGAGCACATAGTTACATCAGTCCTGACTTGGAGGCCACAGCCGGGCAGACTTGATGCAGGAGCAATGCCACACTACCCTGTCAAGTGCCATTCTTCCACAGCTCACAGGACCCCATGGGAATGTTGGGGGTCAGCCTGCCAAGCCACAGCTCCATCTCTGAGCTATGACCAGCTGCTCTGAGCTTCATGATTTGAATTTAGGCTGTGCCCTAGAAACAAGCAACTTGAGACGCAGATTAGTTCTGTCAGGCATGGTTACTAGCCTCGTGACCAGAAAAAAAACATTTTGAGAAATGACCCACCTCTAATCACACATTAATTCTAAATCAAAACAGCCTGGGTCCCACTGGCCGGTGGGGTGAGTTGAACATACAGACCATAGCCAGGAAGAGGCCTGACTTCCTTGCCTGCAAAAGCTCTGGCTAAAATGGCTGGGCCCACCTCAAAGGCTTTCTGAAGTAAGTTCTAATTCAGAGGCCTAGAAACACACCGAAGGCCTCGGGCTGAGCTGCCCTACCCAAGCTGTTGCAGAACTTCCTATCTGGGCTATGTCTACCCTCAGCTTTTGTAAATAAAAATGTATGTAAATGTGGCCATGGCCACTGTTGGCTGTGGCTGTTTTGTGCTTTGCACGGCCATCAAAACTTTACCCCCCAATGGGGGCTATCGAGATGGTTCTGCAATTAAGAGCACTGATTGCTCTTGCAGAGAACCTAGATTCAGTTCCCGGCACCTACACATGGTAGCACAACCATTTGTATCTCCAGTTCTAGGGGAGTCAACACATTGTTCTGCTCTCTAGACACTAGAGGCATGTGCATGGTACATTCTTGACCTTAGGCTTCCTGATGGGGGGGGGGCAGGGTGAGGAGGTATTGAGTGGACTTTCTGACCCTGCCCTTGCTCCATGCGCCAACCTTGTTGTATTTCATTAGGCAGGCCTCTTACCACTACCTTCAAGAGACAGACAGAGACGGAGGAACTGAGAACCAGGAATCCCTGCAGGCAAGCTACTGTGGGTGCAGTGATGAAAACTGCTGCCCACCGCATGTACCGGATGCCCGATCAGCAAAGGACTACCTACACACCAGGCCTCGGCCTACTGGGAAGAACTGGGCAAACTGAACTTTATTCTGTCAGGACATTTTCACTTATGCTTTACAGATTCATATACTGGACCTAGTACCTCTCTCAATCAAAAGAGGTGAACCCAAGTTTCAGAATCCACCCCAAGGGACAGAGGCAAAGGGGCCAGAGGAGGAACAGATACCATAGCATGCTGGGAAGAGTGACCCAGGGAGGATGGAGGCTGACCTTCAGAGGCAGGCAGGCTCCCCAGGAGGCTGGTGTAAGTGTGAATGTCTTTTTCTACTTGAAGAAGGTAGGCAGGCAGTGCAAAGAAGAAACAACCGAGAGTCAGTCAGAAAATGGAAAGCAAGATGCGCTAGGTCAATCTGCAAGTTCAGAATGTGCCATGTGCAGTTCAGCCTGCAGGGTGGAGCTAAGACTGAAGCTCACCAAGGAGATCACTAAGGTCTTAGCTGCACAGATGCCTGCAGGAGGCTCCGGATCAGCCCCCACCACAGACCGTGTCTGGAGCCTCAGATACTGCATCTGGAGCCATCTACAGTAAGTAGGTGATCTCGGTGACAGGATACCATGGGCACACCAGACCAATCTCCCCTCATCATCCCCTCCTCCCTCCTGTGGGTTCTAAAGTTACTAACTTAACACAAGCCCCGATGAAGAGCATGACAGGCCATCTTAGAACCAAGTGCAGTACCTCCTGTTGCCCATATAGGTACTAGAGACCCTCCTGCTCAGGAAAGGCATGTACCTCCAGGAGTGAAGCCTTCTGTGAGAATCTGCACGGTACAGACATGTGCAATCTCAATCTCACGATGGCTGTCCCCATCCAGAATCAAGCATCTACAACAAACAGACATCATGAGACTGAGGACGTGTAAAGCCTATGAGGGTACTGCCCGGTGCCAGTGGGACTTCGCCTCTTACCTCTGATTGTTGGAAAGACGACAAACCATGGTCTCAGGCTTCTCTGAGTCCCCAGAAGTAACAAGGAAGGTAGCTCCTTGGAAGACAAAACCAAACTGGTTACACAGGACCTACTGCTTTATCTCCCTGCCCCCAGACCCATGTGCTCAGGACAGAAAAGCCTCCTTCCTCGTGACCAGATGGGAGAGGACAGGCTGACACAAATAACAGCTTTGTGTTAAGGATCCTTTCAGTTAGGCAAAAAGGCAATAATGAATTAAGGGTCTCAAAAGCTAAAAAAGACATTGACTAGGGCTTGAGATGACTCAGTGGTTAAGAGCACTGTTCTCTCAGAGAACCTAGGTTCAATTCCTAGCACACACATGGTAGCTTAGAACTGCCTGTAACTCCAGTTCCAGGAGAACGCATGAGGCAGACACATGGTGCAGACATGTGTAGGAAAAATGCCCACCCACAAAGAGTAGAAATAAAGGCACTGACTGCCACACACACAAAGCTGTGAACTTTGCCACAGCCATCAAAGACGGCAAGTAGGAGAGTTCATCATCAAGGCCCAGATCATTTAACTCTAGAGCAGACTGGGCAAGACCAAATGGCAGAGCAGAGGCCGGCCCTCGCCTGTGAGAGGCTGTGCTGCTTGGCAGAGCTGTGGGAGGCAGGCTGCACCCAAAAGCACTCCCTTTTCTTCTCCCGTGTGCTCCTTGGATGGGCTTCAGGACCTGCACCTGCACCTGTTACAGCTTATCTCCAGGCCTCTGCGAGCCAAGCCACAGACTTGACTACCAGTGACAGCCTTCCATCTGGAGAAGGTGCTGAGCCAGGCGCCCTGTCCATCTGGGGGCAGTGCCCAGTGAGTCAGACTGACCTCTCAGAACATTTCCATCTCGGAAGTCCATCTCTAAGTCCAAAAGAAAGTAGGGAAGAGGGCAAGACACACCATCTTGGAGCAGGCCACATTTTAAGCATGGCGAGTGGACATGCTGTCACTTACCACTTAGGAGCACCTTGAGCTGCTTGTCATAAAACTCAGCCTCGCGGTGAGACACCAGGGCACATTCAGCACACTGGCGCACTGGGTCCACGAAGCACATGCGCCGGAGCGGCACCTTCTGGCTGCAGCACCTGTCGCAGAAGCATTTCCCACAGCGGCGGCAGTGGTGCTGATGAGGGTGAAGGTTGGGCAGTGAGTAGAGTCAACACAGATGCACCAGGCCCGCTCCGCTAGCCAGTCCTGTCGGGACCCTGAATGCATCTGTGGCTGTATGTGTCACTTCCACACAACCCCAGCTGGACACAGCAGAGCTCTGCCTCACTTGGGAAAATTGAACCGGAAGAGCCACCTGCCGTGTGCGCGCGCGCGCCTGTCTGCCTGCCTGCCTCGTGTTTGAACCCAGGGCCTTGTACATTCTAGGTAAGCCATTCAATCACTCAGCTACAACCCCAGCCCTTAACCCCTTCAACTTCCTGCTGCCCAGTACATGCTGTCTCTGAGCCTCCTCGGAGCTCAGTCCTGCCTGTTACACCAGTAACTGAAATAGACTATCAAAATGCCCTGGAAGATCCAGCTCTTCTGAGGAATTGGGACACACAGACACACACACACCCACAGCCTCAGCTTACCTTTCTGGTGATAAAGTCAAATTTGGCATCACACTGCATACATCTTGGACACTAGGAGAGAACATAACAGTATTATAATCCGCCGGGCGGTGGTGGCGCACGCCTTTAAACCCAGCACTTGGGAGGCAGAGCCAGGCGGATCTCTGTAAGTTCCAGGCCAGCCTGGTCTACTGAGCGAGATCCAGGAAAGGCGCAAAGCTACACAGTGAAACCCTGTCTCGAAAAACAAACCCCTCCCCCCCCCCCCCAAAATAAAACCAACAACAGTATTATAATCCAGATCTGTCACTTGGCTAATTGCTGAGGTTGAGCCAAGAGGTGCCAGGAAAGGCTGCAAAGAAAGCCAACTTTCTGCCAGTATAAGCAGCCTGCAGAGGCAGACTATGGAACAGCAAGGCAGGACAGCCCAAGTTCAGTGTCCAGCTCAGAAGCCAGACAAGACTGGTCAGGCCACAGTCCAAGGCTCTAGGTTAGGAGAGCAGCTTTAAGGTTGCAGGCGCCCTAGCTGGGGCCTGGCCTGAATGTCTGATGGCCACTCTTTTGTGGGGTGCAAAAGCATACAGTTTGACTTTTTTGCAGCAGAGTTCAGATTCAGAAGGGCTTTGTTCTTTCAGACTCTGTATGCAGGGGCAGCTCATTCTAGCTGCCTCATCCTGTTACAGGAGCCAAAGATCAGTGCTGTGAAATGAACGTGACACTCCACAGCAGTAAATGACCTACCCTGGGGAAAGGATTTGTCAAGCCTGCTTTACAGACAAAGGAAAGTATGGGGAATCTTCTTGAGAAGTAGGGCTCTAGATAGCTGAGATATAAAGCTGTCTCTGAATGCATACCTGACTAGGGCCTGTGAGAAAGAAGCTAGAGTAGAACACAGGACGAGAGGTCCTGTATGGCCTGAAATGTCCTGAAGAGGCTTATACATAGGAGAGAAGCAAAAGGCTCTGAGACTGGACTGTTGGGCAGATGGTCTCCTGTGCACATGGAATTTGCAGGAGAACAGTATAGACTAGGATGGCATGAAAGATGTAGGGATAGGGTGGTGGTTGCACAGTTCCCCTCAACAGTGAGGAGGGCTGAGTCCACTCTCATGGTGTTTGCCTTCCTCTGCTGCAGAGGCAGAACAGGGTACGGCACCGAGTCTGCATCATGCTTGAAGTTTCTCCCACACCAGAATCCAATTACACTGTATAAATCCTGTTCAGAGGCGCTGTTTCATAGCAAGACCCACAACAAGAAGTATCCTCTCCAGATGACCCAGTGCCATCAAACCCAGGGGACACATACTGGTTGTGTCTTCAGATACTCTGAGGACCTCGATTCTGTGGCCACCAGCCGGTTACTCCAAGGGTCACCACGACTTTAAGAAGTACATTCTCTCCACAAACTCATAGATCTGCCAGAGCTGCTCACCCCACACCAGAAGGCTGGATCGTACAGCAGGCAAGGGCCACTGCCTGCTTTCTGAACTGTGAAACAAGTCATGCTAACTGGACACATGGAGCTCACAAGCCCAGGACACAGGGTGAGCAAGGCAGCAAGGGTGGTAGTGCTGAGGAAAGGCCTGTACCCATCACACGTAAGAACAGAGATGACAGATCCTGTACCCAGGACAGCATCCCAACCAGGAGAGAACACCTGAAGGATGCACAGCAGGAAAACCCAGGCCCAGCCCAGCCTGCACTGCAAACTGTCCGTATTTAAAACACTCGTGTTGGGGGCTGGAGAGATGGCTCAGCAGTTAAGAGCACCAGCTGTTCTTCCAGAGGACCTGAGTTCAGTTCCTAGTGCTCACATCAGGCAGCTCACAACTGCCTACAATTCCAGCTCTAGAGAAATGGACTCCCTCTTCTGGCCTATGGACACCTGCACTTGTGTGCACATAATTAAAACTAAAAAGGTTTTTAAAGACTCGTGTTTACCAAAACCTGACATGTATAGGGCTATCTGCCCAGGTGCCCATGGGATTGAGGCTGGCTAGTCTCCACTGCTGAAGTGAGTACCCAGCAGCCCTGGGACTCCTGCTGAAGAGGCTGCAGGCACCTTGGAAGAACCAGCTGAGGGCTAGAGCCCTGAGGAATGGTCACAGCATTTCTTCCCAAGTATCCCTGGTGAGAATGCTGTCTCATGAGCCTCCCACTCATGGACAGCCACTATTCAGCCCACCGGAAGTCACTGACTCCAGCTGCGTCTGCAGTGCCCAGCGGGAATAACACCATGTTCAGTGTACGGGTGATTTCCTGGCACAAAGTGTCTGGTGACCATCAGATGGCCAACTCCCGAGGCACACAACTCCCACGTGAGGGAAGGTTCTGCCTGAACTAACTAGCCTCCTGCATGCTCTAGAGGGAGGGGAAGTATGAGATGATATCACTGACAGCTTCCCTCAATGTCCCCACTCACACCCAGGGTAAGGTGCTTAAACCTGGCTCTGGAGGAGTAATTCCAGCTATAAATATTCTGCTAATCCATGGAAGGAGACTTTTTCCATGAAAATGAAGTCACTGACGTGATGAGTTATGATAGACTTGTCCTAAGTCCCATGTACCAAGACATCCACAGTCTTGGAACACAAAGCCTCCCCCAGCCTCAGGAGGTGCTAGTGAGGCTGGGCCACGGCCCCTTTGTGTACAAAGTGATGTGTGAAGTGATGAGCAGAGATGCCAAAATTCCCACACCAGGGAGCATCAGCCATGGTGACAGGTAGTGAGCTGAAAACAAGGGAACAGTACAAGCTTCCTGTGAGATGGGAACTAAAACTGCTGAATGTTGAGAACCCACAGGTGGGGAGTGAGAGAAGATTCCCAGTGCGGAGAACTTCCTCTCACCCCCGGGCAACTTTATTAACATACAATGAAAATCACATTTCAGTACAAATAAAATACCACCACACCTTCCAGTAAGAAGACAGAAGACCAAAATGACTTGAAATATCGAAAAAGATGGGATTAGAAATAGCATTAATGGGCTGGCAGTGCTGGTACACACCTTTAATCCCATCACTCAGGAGGCAGAGGCAGGCAGATCGGAGTTTGAGGCCAGCCTGGTCTACAGAGTAAGTTCCAGGACAGCCAGGGCTACACAGAGAAACCCTGTCTTGAGAGAGAAAAAAGGGAGGGTGGGAGGGAGGGAGGGAGAGAGAGAGAGAAGGAAGGGAGGGAGAAAAGGAGCGGGGAGAAGTGGAGGGGGGAGAGATGGCCATAATGGATCAGGTAGTGGTAGTGAATCCTAGCACTCAGAAGACAGAGGCAGGCAGATCTCTGTGAGTTCAAGGACAGCCAGGGCTACATATTGAGACCCTGTCTCAAAAAAAAAAATTTTAAAAAAATGAATGAGTGAATTAACAAATGGACATATTATGGGCTTGGAGAGATGGCTCACTGGTATGTTCTTCCTAGAACATCTTTTTTTAGAAAATTCTAGAAAAAAGATGAAAGACTGAGTGGGCCATATTTTGACTAAGACTTTTTAATCTAATGGTCATTCCAGATCTCATCACTGACAGAGGGCTGTGCAGCCTGACAAAGCTTGGCATGGGGGCAGGACAGGAGTCCCTGGCTCTGCTGGCGAGCACACTGTGTGGTCAGTCAGAGGCTTTCGGTCATGGCAACATGACAAGAGAGAAGAAACAAGGGATCCACATTGTGGGGGACCTGCCCCCACCTTCTTTTCTCCAGGGTGCTCTTGAGGAGTGAGGGATAAGAGATTTAGATAGAAATACAGAGGGGAGAGAGACAGAAACACAGGATAGCCTCGGGAGGGCCTGGATCCTTATCCACCAGCCCCTTCATTCTCTTCTAAAGGGCTTTTTAAAGGAATGCCAAAGGGTGGAGCAAAAGACCTCTCCTTAGCACAGCAAAGGGCCGACCCTTCCAAACGCCGGTAAGCATGCACATGGTCAATCCATCCCCTTATGCAGCCCTGCTAGGTAAAGCAAGCTCAAATCTCACTAGGAAACCTCTATGGGCTCCCACACCACCTGGCCACTAGGTACCTTCTGCAGCACAGGCCATTGGGTCTGAATGTGGCTGGGACCACACAGAATAGAACCTAATACCTGAGAATCCCAGGTCCTGGCCACCTACACGTGTGCGGGCGTCTCTTCACTGTTCTCCCTGCTACATCAGCTAGGTGATGTTTGGAGGATTCCTTCTCGCCCCGCTGAGAGCCTGACCTATTCCAGCTCTTGGCCTTGTCACAGGCAGATTCTGGAAGATGCCCACACAGAGAAATGGCACAGAACATGGGACCATCACCTAAGAGCCTGCAGCTCTTCCCTTGAACTTGGACCCAGCACTAGGCTGATGCACATGTGTTCCACAAAACATGCAGATGAAAGGCCGCTTGGAAGAAATTCCTATCTGATGAGGAGGCCGGCTTCATGACAGGCCAACACCCAGCCTCTGCAGGTGCCTCTGAGGAATCCTTGGGGCCATGCTCAATATCCTTTCACTGAGGGAGAACAGGGACCCTTTGGGGCATCACTGCAGCATGGACAGAGATACCAAGATTGAGGTTCTTCCAGCCCTAGTGAGCGCCACAGACCACTCACTGTGCCACAGAGAGCTTCTACATCCCTAAGCTCATGGCTAGCATTTTGTTTCCTAGCTGTTCTTATGCTGGTTTCTGGTCTCGGAGGCTATGCCTATGCCCATCCCAGCCTCTGGAGCTGCCCCAAGGCCAGTCAGCAGCTGTCAGAGGCCTCTGCCCTCAGTCTTGTCTGTTCACGAGCACTCCACACTTTGAACAGCATCAAGTCCCTGCTACAATGTGGTGTCTTCCTTGACTCGGATGTCGGCTACAACCACTACACAGTGGTCACAGTGCAATTATACAAGGAAGTCACAGTACTGCCAGTTCTGGGAGAGAAGCTGTATTTTTATAGTCCCTAGGCCACCCTGGCCAGCCATGACAGGAGAGCTTTGGCTTGGAACCCAACACACATGACCATCAGAGAACAGCTTACATGGTAGAATGCTGTGATCAGATCAGCTGAAGGGGTGTAGGTGTGTGTGTGTGTGTGTGTGTGTGTGTGTGTGTGTGTGTGTGTGTGTGCGCGCACGTGCACTCCCACATGGAAACTAGAGGTCAACCTCAAGTGTTTTTGGAGGTAGGGTCTCTCAGTGGACTACAGTTTGCCAAGCAGGTTAGGCTAGCTGGTCAGTGAGTCCCAGGAATCTGCCTCCCTGGTATGGAGGATTACAGGTGTACTCTGCCATACCCAGCCCCCCCCCCCCCCCCCACACACACACACACACACTGTAGTGGATATTCAGGATCCAGTGTGACACATTGGTTGCTGAGTGAACAAGCCCTGGCCTGAGCGGCTATGTCAGGCCCTGTGAGGCCTGTCAGACCCGCCAGCTCTACGGAGCTGGTACTCCTGCTCCTGCACCATCATCCCCTGCTGCCTGCGGCCCCGAGTTCTGGATCCTCCCTGAGGTAGGTACCAGACCACCTGTAGCTCCTTCTAGAATCCCAGTTCCTCCTACCTCATGGTCCCATTTGTCACTAGATGGCTTTGGTCCTAGGATCCAAGGGACTCCTTAGATCTCTCTGTCACCCTCTTAATGCAGAGATCTCTTTCCTGTCTTTGGCCTCTTCCACGCCTGGAGTTCAGAAAGGTTGAAAGGGCCCTTTGGTTTTCATTCTCCACCATCATTATTTTTTTCTTTTAAAAAGTGGAGGTGGGGGGCTGGAGAGGTGGCTCAGAGGTTAAGAGCGTTGGCTGCACTTCCAGAGGTCCTGAGTTCAGTTCACAGCAACCACATGGTGGCTCACAACCATCTGTAATGAGATCTGGTGCCCTCTTTTGGCATGTAGGCACAAATGCAGGCAGAACACTGTGTATATATAATAAATAAATCTTAAAAAAAAAAAAAAAAAAAAGCTGGAGGTGGAAATTTAAAAAAACAAACAAAAAGGTAGAGAAATGTAAGAGCAAGAAATAACAATGGCTGGTGCCTCACCCAAGGGCAGTACCTCGTTGTCCAGACTGGTCACCTGTACACAGGGGCTCCTGGGGCTCCTCCCATCCTCCCCGAGTCCCATCATGAGGTGGCTGCACATACCATCTGGGTTTCCCCACTTTCCCACTATAAAAGCCACACTGTCTTCACCCCAGCCACTGTCACAGTGCACTCCCTCTGCTCATGGCTTCCCTGCCCAGCCCCTCACACTCCCAGGCTTAGTTCAAGTCTACAATCCCATGCTGAGGCAGGAGGATCATTCCAAGTCCGAGGTTACTCACAGCTACACAGTAAGTTTGGGAACAGCTTGAGATATATAGTAAGACTGTCTCAAAATAACAAAAACATAATCAGTGTGCTTATTCAGAAAATGGACTGATTTTTAAACAGTTTTCCTGTTGGTCTCATTGATAAAAGAAATTTCAAATTATCAGCCCAGCACTTTAACATGAAAACAAAGAACCACGAGTGGATAAAGCTACGAGAGGTTAAAGTCCTGCCACAGAATCAGCCCTGAGCCAGTGGGGGCCTGCCTGGGGGAGCAAGGAGGCAGGCCAGCTGCTGCAGCTCCTCCCTCGTCTGGGCCTGCACGTGACAGGACTATTGCAGCAGACAGGACACACTACCCGTGCCCCGAAACCTACTGCCTCACTTGTGCGGCACAGCTGTCCGCAGCAGGCGTCACTCCACACCCCGAGTCACACCAGAACTGAGAGCAGAGGAGCAGACTAGGCAACCCGTACAGCCAGCAGCTTAGGGACCCTGCATGCATGGCCCAGGAGGAGGCCGGGGCAGAGAGAGAATCGGCTTGAGCAGTGGCCCCACGAGACCCGCCTGCCGTCTGAGCCTCTGGCCAAGGTTAGCAGACACTACTCAGGGCCTGGGCGGGGCAGGCTGCAGTGCCCCCTGTGCCCCACGGTGCCCTGTACTCCACCTCCCAGAGATGGGGAAGAAGCTGGTCAGGCAGGAGACAGAGGAAGGACAAATAGGGCAGGTAAGAGTGAGCCCACCCAGAAAATGTCCACTATGCCCCGTTCCCAGCACCAGGTCCCCGAGCACCTGCTCATTCAATGGTGGTCTATTCAAGTCTGACCCAGTGGCCCCCGCTCAGGTCTTCCAGCTAAGTGAGACAGCCTTGAGAAGCAAGGAATGAGAGGGACCCAGGGCAAAACCAGGGCTAGGTCAGGAGTACTCAGAAGGTACTGTCTCAGTACTGACTCAGGAGACCCACCTCCCCTCCCAGTCCACACTTCAGGGGCCGACACTCCAGCTCTTTGGAAAGGACTAGCCTCCTACCCACAGCTTCAGGGACGTCTGACAGCAGGTAAGATAGCACAAGGTGAACGTGGTCTCAAGATAACACTGTAAGCTTAAGTGGGTGTTTGCAGAAAGAACAAGGTTTAAGGACTAGAGGGACGGCTCAGATGTTAACAGCACTTGTTGCTCTTGCAGAGAACCTGGGTTCAATTTTCAGCTCCCACATGATGAACCATTTGTAACTCCAGTTCCAGGGGATCCAATGACCCCCTTCTGACCTCTGGGCACCAGGCACACACATGGTGCACATACACACACACACAGGCAAACATTCAGACACATTAAAAAACAGCACTAAAGATAAACATCTACCTCCCTCTGAGGAAGGAGCAATGAGACAACCCTGACCCCACTGTCCTTAATCCACCACTGTGTAAAAACTGTCCGCCCATGGGCCAGTGCATCAGGCTCTGGATCACAAGATCACTTAACTTAGGGGGTGGCTGGCTTCTGCAGTTGCAGCTGCTTAGGAGACGAAGCACTGAAATCAGAAGACCAGCCCAGACAACTTTGTGAGCCTTTGTCTCAAAAAAAAAAAAAAAAAAAAACACCAATAAAAAAGAAGGCCTAGCAAGCCGGCTTCAAGGGATAAAGTGCTGCTGTGAGCCTGGGCTCAACCCCAGATTCCACAGCAACAGGAACAAACTGACCCTCAAAAGTTATCCTCTGACTTCTACATGTGCAGGGTAATGCATGCATGCCTGCAGGCACATGTACACACACACATACACCATATACACTTACACACAATGATAAAAAATTAAAGTTAAAAAAGAGGGTGCTTGCCGGGTGGTGGTGGCACACACCTTTAATCCCAGCACTCGGGAGGCAGAGGCAGGCGGATCTCTGTGAGTTCCAGGCCGGCCTGGGCTACCAAGTGAGTTCTAGGAAAGGCGCAAAGCAAACAGAGAAACCCTGTCTCGAAAAACCAAAAAAAAAAAAAAACCAACGAGGTCCTGGGAGAGGGCTCAGCTGGTAAAGTACTGGCCACACAAGCTTGAAGATCTGAGTTCAGACCCCCCCCCCAACACACCCCAGAAAAGCTGAGCACAGCCATGTGCACCTAATAATCCCAGCACTGGGCAGGTGGAAAAAAGCAGATCCCTGGAGTTCACTGAGCAGCCAGTCCAGCCAATAGGTGAGCTCCAGATTCAGTGAGAGACTGTGTCTGAAAAGGATAAGATAGTGAATGACTGAAGGAACAACAACCTGAAGCCTGGCTTCTATTCACATATGCGTGCGTGCGTGCGTACACACACACACACACACACACACACACACACACACACACACACACACACACCAATGCCAAAGACTATTAATCAATGGGAAGCCAATGAGTTGTTTAAACAAAACAACAGTTCAGGAGCTGTGGAAATAGCTCAGCACTCAAGAGTACTTGCTGCTCTTGCAGAGAACCTGAGTTCAGTACCTAGAACTTACATGGTGTCTCAAAACCAAGTTCTAGGGACCCAATACCCTCTGCAGGCACCAAGCCGCATGTGGTGCACAGACAAGGAAGCAAAGAGCAGACACACATAGAAGCACGAGACAAGAAGAAATGAAATTGTCAGCAGGCTGGAAGCTGGCTACCCCAGAGTGCGACTCCATCTCAGGGCCTGCTGTTGGGTTTTCTAGTTTACAGAGCTGTCAAGGAACTCAACTCAAGGACGGTGAATGGAGAAGCTAACTGCAGCCTGGAAGCAGAGCAGGAACTTTCTCCTGACGTTTATACCAACCTCAGCCACAGGACTGAAGCCTCCAGCCAGCCCCGTCACAGGGCTGCTGGTCACAGAGCTAGAACACACAGGGAAGCTCTTGAAGAGCACAAGGTGAACTTTACACTGTGATCCTTGTAAAACAACTGTGAAATCCCACCCTTCCCCCAGAGCCAACCAAGATCACAGGCACAGGCCCCCTTGGGTTCCGCGCCAGGCCAGGTTTGGCAGGCACTCCAGATCACCAAGGCTGAATTGGGTTCTCGAGTGCCAAGTACAGCGCAGGCCTGATTCCTGACTGGACTGTAGAGTGGCCGCTCTCCTCCATCCGGCCCCGAGCAAACCCTCCCCACCCTACCTTCTGTGGGAGCCCGCCACCCACGCTTGTCTGTGCCCTCTTCCGGCCTTGGTCACTCCTACAAAGCAAAGCCCTTTCCGCCTGACCTGGGACACAGAGCCCATGCCCTCCTCCTCCTTGGTACAGTTACCTGTCACAGAACCTCCCCTCCCATCTTGGCACGGACATGGCATTCCTGCCAGTCCAGATTTTATGGGGAATAAATTATAAAGTCTTATATAAAGATTGCATCGGGTAAAAACACCTAACTTAAAGGCTCCTTGGAGACCAACAGGGAAAATCTTGAGAAATCGAGTCTAGAGCCAGTGAGAACACTTTCCCAAGAGCCTCAGTTTCTCCTGTTCCCCACAAGCACGGCTTCCCACCCCAACTGGACTCTATACCTGACACACACACACACCCTATTTCAATCTGTGCTTTACTGGGCTCTCCTGCAAAGTTATGCCTGCCCAGTTCTGGGTGTTAACACTGACACTCATTCACCGTCTCCCCAGCAACTGCTCCTTGTTGTTTTGAAACAGTTCTGTAGCCCAGGCTGGTCACACACTATTATCCCGTCTCAGTCTCCCAAGGGCTGGACTTACAGAGTTACAGGCTGTGTCCCAATCTTACCCAACTCCCCCCATTTTTGGCGTTTTAAGACAGGGTCTCACTGTGTAGCCCTGGCTGGCCTGAACTCACTACATAGTCCAGGCTGGCCCTGAACTCAGACATCTACCTAAATCATGCCTTAACCTTACCCGTTACACAGTTCAGGGGTGTTAGGAGCACTCGGTGTTGTGCTCAATTCACTTTACAGACATGAGAGAAAAGAACAATCTGTGCACAGATACTTAAGCGCAAGAGTAAATACAGAACTGAAATGGCCCAACCAGGGAGGGCAGGGACCGCTCAGTGACATGCCCAGCATCCCCAGGAATAGTCTGGGCCCCCTTTCAGGGCTCTAAGAAGTGAGGACTGACATGAACCTTCTCTTTAGGAACTCTCAAGTAATTTCAGAGTTGGGAAGGGGAGTGGCGAGGCCAGGCAGCTGCAGCTTCTGGTGGCACAGGTGGGTTCTCCAGCCCCCTGTGCCCACTGTTCTAAGAATGCTGGCCCTAGCTCTAGGAAGCTGCGGGCCTCACCTACTCATGGATGAGATCACGAGGGGAGAGGAGCAGCTGATTCGAGTTCTGAACACAGATTCCAGCTTAAGAAAATTGCGAGGCCAGGTGTGGTGGAGCGCACCTTTAATCCCACCACGCAGGGGGCTGAGGAAGACCACAGTGAGTTCGAGGCCAACAGAGCAACAGGTAGTGAGTGCCTAGCACCAGGCAAAGGCAGGCATATCTATTTGAGTTCTAGGCCAGACTGTGTATGTAGTGAGTTCCAGAACAGCCAGGGCTATACAGTGAAGACCCACTTTAAGGGGGAAAAAAAGAATGAATGAATTTACAAGGGCCACTGAGATGGCTCACGAAGTAAAGGCACGTGCTGCCACACCTGAGACCCGAGTTCCACCCGCGGGACCCACATAGTGGAAGAAGAAAACTGTCTTCCCCGTGTGGTCCTCTGAATCTACATGCGCGCGCTGTGGCATGGGGGCAAAGGCGCATACACACACGAATAAATCAACGTAAAAAGTTTTCAGTATACAAAAATCGCCAGTACTTCACGCAGATGCCTTCTAATTTACTCTGAAATAAACTCGCATGGAATGCGTGAAGTGCTCCCATTTTCTCCCAAGTGGCCCAAGCTCTGCAGAGTTTAGAACCCCGAAGACTGCAAACTCCTGGCATCGCACCTCCAGCGGGCAGGAGGGGCCGACTCCCTCGCCCTCGCCGCCCCCGACCCACTCCAGCCCGGTACCCGCAAGCAGCCCGCTGGTCGGCCGCTCCACCGCCCCCGACTCTGCACCGCGCAGCCAATGACCGCCAGGGAACAGACACCGCCCTCACGGCTCGGCAGGGACGGCGGGGACGGCCGACGGGAGCCGCGGCCGAGCGCCCCGAGGGCGGAGGCGGGAGCCGCCCAGGCTGTGGCCGGGGACCCGGGGGCTGGGACTCACCTCCTTGTCCGGGACCCACTGCGGCTCCTCCAAGCCGAACGGGCTTCCGAAGGCGCGGTGCTCCGGCACCATGCGCAGGCCGCTGGGCGAGCGCACAAGCTTCTTGGCGTCGCAGCGCGCGGCCACCCCCGAGGACATGTCTCCGCCGGAGCCCCTCACGCCACCGCCCGCGCTGAGCCCACACAGGGCGCCACTCCGCCCCGCCCCGCCCCGCCCTCCGGCACCATGACAGTGCCGGAGCCCAATCCGCAACCGCAGCCCGGAACACGAGCCAATCGGAGACTAGTGTCCGCCCCAGCACCGCCCTTCACCAATCAGCTCAAGGTCCCCGCCCCTGCTGCCGGCTACCAATCGGCGGCGAGGGCCGGGGGACGCCCTCCGCGCCTCTCGAGGAGATTGCGACTTCGGATTGGCTCCTTAGTCAGCCACGTGGACGCCTCTTCGTTCCTGTTGGGTGTGGCAGACTCGGACTCCAGCCGTTCATTGGAAGAGAAGCCTAGGGTGGGCGGGGCTTCCGGAGCGGGCGGAGCGCGCGGGAGATCTCGCAAGGCGGCTGAGCCTGCAGGTGAGCCGATCGCCGGGGGCCAGAGCTGGGGACACGGTGGGTTTCGAACAGCCCAGGCCGGGGCCAGGGCTCAAAGGACGATCTTCCCCGGCGGGGCACCCCTTCCGGCCCGTAGCGGGGTTAGGGGAATCGAACCCAGAGTCCGGCCCGCCCCGCGGGCGCCTCCAGTATAACGGCATTAGGGAGCGCTCTTTCCGCACCAGGGTCCCAGGCCAGCCACAGCGCGATAGTCGCTGCAGATTTGACCTGTGACTCTTTTCTTGATGGCCTTCTTAAGGACGGAATGTCACTGTACATGCAGCCGAGGCTGGCCTTGGACTCCCAGCAGTTCTACCTAGTACTACCCAGGAGCGAGCTACCACCCCGCGCATCTACTCCCTGGTTTCTTTGGGTAATTTGCCTCGCTTCCAACAGCGACGCAGGAGCTTTGCTCACTGTCACAGCCTGCTCCCCAGTTGGAGGGATAGGCTGGTGTAGCCCTACCCCGCCAGAAGGCCGGAAGACAGGCGACCAAGTGGAGCATCGTGCCACCAGTGTCTGGGGCACAGGTCCTTGTTATGCCAAGATCGCAGGGACCCCCAAAAGACCACCACGGGGACCGAATCCCGCGTGTAAAAGCAAAGAGCCTTTATTTCAAGTTCCAGAGCTTGGTCCCTCTGTCTGTCCGACCCAGGGGTGAGAGCCGAGAGCCCTGAGCTGAGGTGGGCAGAGTTTTTATCATGGCAGAGGTTGGGGGGAGGGGATTTCCAGGGTCCAGGACCCTGATTGGCTGACAGTTGTCTAGGGGTATCTGTAAAACAAAATAGGTGTGTGCTAGACTCCAGGACATCTGGCAACCTTATCTAATGGCTGGAATGTTTGGGAGGTCAGGTACTACCTCACCCCTGGGTGGTATCAGCTTCAGGCTCTTCCTAGATCTGGGTGTTGCCTGCCAGTAAGCCTGTCACCGAAGCTGTGTCTAGGCCCCTAAGCCTGTCATGGCTGCTGTGTGGTCAAGCTATTTTGGGGCCCCTCCACAGTCCTCAGTGTTGAAGTAAAAGTTGCTCAGTGGAACTTTGTAAAGCAGGGCGGGGCTGGCTGCCTCAAGGCCTTGGCGGTTGCTGGTGCATGTCCAGAACCCGGCCCTATCTCTGTCCCCCGTCCAGCCTCCGCCAGCTGGCGGTCAGCCCGAGCCCTGTGACTGCTCTGGTTCCCTGCTGGACGAGGTTAGCGGAGGGCTTGGGAAACCTTTGCGTCCTCCACAGGAAGCACGTCCTCAAGCCCAGCTTCCCTCCTGCCCTGCAGCCGCCTGGCGCAGGCTTGCCCCGGTCTCTTGGCCTTCCTAATGCCACTGTTGCCAGGCTTTGTCTCCCTGAAGCAAGGGGGGGGTGGCCACCTGCCTTCCAGTGGTGTGTGTAGGAGTCACTTCCGATGGTCTGGACTGCCAGGGAAGCCTCTGGTGCCCACAACTGGAGACTTCACTCAGCTATTTTTAAAGTGCTTAAGCCTCATACAAGATGCTGGCCCAACGTTCAGCCAGCCCTCAGCTACTGACCTTGGCACCCCCACACACACGTGTGTGTGTTTGTGTGTTGTAAACAAATGTGCATGTGTATGTGCCCGTTTGGATGTGTGCTGATGTGTGTACATGTGTGGAAGCCAGAAGCTGATGTCCGATGTATCGGGGACTATGGGGGTCCAGCCCCTCGATAGTCCCCTCCCAGGGTCCGGGAAGAATCTACAACCAGCTGATAATTAATCTTTGATGAGAAGAAATGAATCTATGCACACGAAACTCCTTAGTCCATATACTTTATTATTCTGTGTCAGTTACAAGCTTATATTCTGCTCTCATATTTAGCTCATTTCTAGCCTGATTTCTCTCTACACTTGTCTGCGGTTCCCTCTGGGTTCTATCTTAATTCCTTCATCTAGTTCTTCCCCTTCTAGGTTCTCATCTATCTAGTTCCTTCCCACATCATCTCCTCTCCCATCTCCTTCTCTCTCCTCATCTCGTTCTTCCTCATCTTGTTCTTCCCCATCTGGCTCTTCCTCATCTTCCATCTCGTTCCTCTTCAAGCCCTACAATCTACTTCTTCCCCATCTCAGTTTGTTCCTCTCAAGTTCTTACCCGTCTAGTTCTTCCATTCTCTTTTCTCCTCTCCATCCTCCCTTGCCCTGGGAGTCCTGGTATATATATATATATATATATATATATATATATATATATATATATATATATATATATACACTTACAAGCAGTATTCCCTTAGCAGTGCAAAACCAGGCTTCCAGGGTCAAATGGAGGGGTGATAAGAATCACATAGGGAGGCAGTAACCTTTAATTATCATTTGCAACCCCAAAGGGAAGTGACCAATGGGGAAATGAATTAACTAAAAGCTAAATTCAGGTAATATCTAAGAAGAGGGTTCTTATGTGCTCAACTATAATCTTAAACATGATTGGTAGAAAATGTTAAGAATCTATAAGTTGCTAGGTCAATGGGAGAAAATAAAACTGTCTTCTTTTTTTCCTGTGGCTCCTATCTGTCCAAGCTATCTGCCATTTTTCTGCAGGGTGGGGGAAAGTGTGCTCAGTCGGTAGGCAACCTGTACAGCCAGATGCCTCTGGTGATAGTTAAAGGGAGATCTGGAACCAGAGGTAAGGTTTGGGAAAGGAGGAAGTAAAGCTTAATTGGCACATCCGCCAGGCTTCTCAAACAGGTAGTCTGGATGCTTAAGTCTGTTCTTAGAGAGTACAGAGGTATCTCTGATAAGGTACTTTCCTCCATCTGGGGATGGACCTGGCCAGATGCTGCCAATGATGATAAGTACAGGGAGGCTTGAACTGGGGTTCTGGCTGAGCATAGCTATCAGTGCAGAAGGTTATCTAAATATTCCTAGAAGTGCTTAGGTAAGGAGTTAGCAGTCTATAAAGTTAGTAAGGCTGTAAGAAAGGAGGGTCCGAGCTAAATTGTGTAAAGCTATTATCGTCCACCTGACCTAGGTGGTGTCTCCTTGTGGAATTTACCTTAAATCAGGAGACTTGCATGTGGACTGTTATTACTGCTAGTCCTTGAAAGTGGCCAAGGGAGATATCTGATTCTAGAGGAAGCCTTTCCTGAGGCTGTTCTCCAAATACCTGGAATGTGTGTGTCCAGAGAGTGATCAGTCCACACTGTTAGCCCTTCTTAGTGAAAAGTCAATTGGGAAAACTATGAAGGCACACATGATTTTCATAACAGAAGACAGCTGATATATAACAAGCCAAGTAACACCAAAAACTCCTTGGGATTTGGCTTCCTCTGGAGGAATTTCCTGATCCCTCCAGGCAGTGACTTTGCCATGACCAGCTGTGTTCCTAGGATATATTCCTGCGGCCTGCAGCACCAATGTATTCCTCAAACACTGGCCTTATATACTGAGGCAGGGTCTCACTTGAACTCCGTTCACAGATGGGCTGGTCAGCCTGCTCTGAAGATGCCCTGTCGCTTCCTTCTGAACGCTGGGATTACTGGCAGGCCACTGTGCCTGCCCAGCACCGGATCTCCACATCCTCATGGTCCACAGCAAGACATACACACACACACACACAAACACACACACATACACACACACACACACACACACACACACACACACACACACACACACACACTCACAGCGCTCTTGGCATTGACATTTGAACCAATGTGTACGAGATTGCAGAGTATCGTTGGACACACCCTTTGTAATGTCTTACTGGTTCTAGCATTGCCAGCCCCAGTGGGAGGGTAAGAGGCCCTATTGCTGTCCCCCCAGGTCCCTTCCTGGGAGGGTCTCCTAGTGCTTTCCAGTGAGGTGGAGCTGTAGCCCTGCCCCTCCCCGTTGTCCTCTGACTAGGTGTGGTTCCCCCCAGCATTCTTCAAAACTCCCAACTCACAAAACGTTGGAAAATGCTGGGTGAGACCCATGCATGTAGACCTAGAACCATGCAGGCCCCAAGAAGTTAAATGGGTGCAGCACGCACCAGCTAGCTTTCTTCTCCCAACTGAGCCTCAGGCACTGCACCTTCAGGATGATAGGGAGATCAGGATTTGTTCCGTGCTAACCTCTGGAGAGCCAGGACAAACAGAAGCACTAACCTGGGCTTTCATGGATAGTGTTTCCAAGACAGTGACACCTGTCCTCTGCCCTTGGTGGAACACATGTTGTTCTTTGTTTTGGCTCTTTTGGGGGTCCCACCACCTAGCTCCCAAATAAATCACACACGGAGGCTTATTCTTAGTTACAAATGCCCAACCTTAGCTTGGCTTGTTTCTTGCCAGCTTTCCTTAACTTTAAATTATCCCATCTACCTTTTGCCTCTGGGCTTTTTCTGTTCTCTTCTGTAAATCTTACTCTTCCTCTGTGGCTTGTCATGAAGCTGGGTGGCTGACCCCTGGGTTCCTCCTCCTCTGGCTACTTTTTTTCCCCCAGATTTCTCCTGTATCTTCTCTCTGCCTGCCAGCCCCTCCTATCCTTTCTTCTGCCTTGCTATTGGCCAGTTCTTTATTAGACCATCAGGTGTTTTAGACAGACACAGGAACACAGCTTCAGAGTTAAACAAATGCAACATAAGCAAAAGTAACAGACCTTATAATAACATTCTGCAGCCCCTAACTACCCTGATGTCGAGGTGAGCGTTCACATCAGACGGCCCTCTGAGTGTGGCACTTTCTAACACGCCCTCCCACAGGTGGTCCAAGTTAACAGCAAGCACGTTGGAATCTGTTGCCATCACTGTCTCGCTGGAAGTTTCTCATGCTCGTGAACCCACTGAGGAAATGGACTTGGATCAACTGGACCTAAACCCCAGAATTACTGCTGCAATTAAGAAGGGTATGTTGTGTGAAGTGGACAGCTACACACGTGCACCTTGGGTAAGACAAGCACTCATCAAGCCTGTGTGCCGCCACCAGCTGGCGGTCCCTCTCCTCTTCAGAGAGGGTCTCAGGTCTGTTTTGCTGTGGGCTACTCTGTCTGTGGGGCACCTTCTGCCCCTGAGTTCCTGGAGGGCTGCTGTGGGCAAGCCGCCCAGCCCCCATCTCCATGGCAGATCTTCCTGCCACTGTGGGAACGGGTTTGACACACCTGCAGTCATTTTTTTCTTTTCTTCTTTCTTTTTAATTGCAACAGGGCGTCACTGTATGGCCCTGGCTGGCCTGGAACTCACTGTGTCTGGCCCTGAACTCACAGAGAGCCTCCTGCCTCTGATTGCCAGTGCTGGGATAATAGTTTCTTCTTTCAGCTGATTTGAAAATACAAAGTAAATCCAGGCCCAGAATTAATTTCTTTCTTTGTTTTGTTTTGTTCTTTGAGACAGGGTTTCTCTGTGTAATTTTGGTGCCAGTCCTGGATCTCGCTCTGTAGACCAGGCTGGCCTCAAACTCACAGAGATCCACCTGGCTCTGCCTCTCAAGTGCTGGGATTAAAGGCGTGCGCCACCACAGCTGGCCAGAATTAATTTCTTTACCCTTCTTCCCAAGCAGCAGGCCCTTGGCTCATTAGCTGCGAGGTCCCTTTACTTCCTGCCCTGGCCTGGCCTGGCGAGGCTCAGAGTTGGCTTCTACGTTGCCCTTTCTCCATCTGTCGACATCAGTCAACTCCAGGGCTTTGTGCATGGTCAGCAGGCACTCGCCCACACCACACCCCCAACTCCACAGTCACTTTTTGTTTTGACTTTAAAATACAGGGTCTTGCTGTGTAGCTCAAACTGGCCCTGAACTCCTTGGCTCCAGAAATCCTCCTGCCTCAGCCTCCCAAGTAGCCTGGACTATGGACAAAGAGTGGGACAGGGTGACCCCAGGATTCGCCCTCACCTCTGGTTCCTGTTGCTGCTGACATGAGAGTCACGGCCAGGTCACAAGGGTGCAGCAGCAGGGTCCCTTCAGTAGTCCTTCCCTCCTCCCTCCTCCCTCCTCCCTCCTCCCTCCTCCCTCCTCACTGCTCACTCTCCCCAAGACGTGCTGGGTGAATCCAGTCACCGTCACTGGTGTCCCCAGCTCTGGAGGCCAGCTCTCCCCTCCCCTGCCCCCCTTGCTGAGTGTCCTGACTCACTGTGGTTTATCTGTGACTTCAGGTAGACTGAAGTCCGTGAAGGAGGTTCTGTGCTACTCGGGCCCAGACTTGCAGCGGCTCACCAGCCTGCCCACGCACGATGTGCACTACCTGCTCAAAGTGGCCTCCCGACACCTTCAGGGCGGCCGTGTCCTTACAGGTGGGCAGGGAAGCATCTTCCGGCTGGCACCAGGGGTGTCTCTCTATGTCATTCTGGCTGTCCTGGAACCCTCTGTAGCTCAGGCTGGCCTCGAACTCATGGAGATGCCTCCCCTCTCAAGTGCTGGGACTAAAGGTGCACACACTACACCCAGACTTGGGTTTCTCTAGCAGCTTGTGCCCACTGGAGAGCATGTGTGGCATCCTGGGAGTGTGACAGGAACAAACTCTTAGGTAGCACTGTCTTCAGCCGCAGGGCCAGGCTGCCTGCCCTCTGACCTCAGCACCCAGCCCATGGACTTGGCCAGTCCTGCAGCCACGCTGCGTCTGGAGCCAGCACTTCCTTAAAGGCCTTAGGCTCCCAGGCCCCAGCAGGCCGTGGGCGGGCACGGGCCAGGCCGGAAGCATGCTGACCCCAGCAGGCCGTGGGCGGGCCCGGGCCAGGCCGGAAGCATGCTGACCCCTGCTCCCTGCAGCGCTGCAGCTGTTCCAGCAGAGGGAGGGCTTCCCCGAGCAGCATCGACGCCTGAGCCTGGGCTGCCCGGTCCTGGATCAGTTCCTGGGTGGCGGCCTGCCCCTGGAGGGGATCACTGACCTGGCTGGCCGGAGCTCGGCCGGGAAGACGCAGCTGGCGCTTCAGCTCTGCCTGACCGTGCAGTTCCCACGACAATATGGAGGCCTGGAGGCTGGTGAGTGGCTGCCTCTTCCTCGGGGGTAGGGAAGGCAGGTCCCAGCCAGGTGGACTCGGGCACCTGTTCTGCTCTGGGGGTAGCGGCTGTCCCCTGGGTGGCTTCCCGTGACTGTCTTCGTCCAGAAGAGGAGGTGGCAGGTGACGCTGGACTTAGGCTGTGGAAGGAGCTAGCCGGGGTACCAGCCGATCCTGCAGCGGTCACACAGCGTAAGCTGAGGCACCTCACCCCTGTACTCGGGCCCTGTTGTGAGCAGCTGGAGCCTCACCACAGCACCACTTCACGTTGGTTTCTGTCCCAAAAACAATGGCCAAAGGAAGGCTCCAGTTTCCTGGTCCTCATCAAAGCTCGTCTTGTCCCCAGCACTCCTGAGGCGGTGGCGGTGTGGGTGTCCCCAGCACTCCTGAGGTTGGCAGCAATGGACATTAGCCTCTGGTGCGCCTTCTTCCGAGACACACCCGTCAGCCCCAGAGCCATTTCAGAAGTACCTCCTGCCTACGGAGTCTTAAAAACCATCATCCAGGTTGGGCGGCAGTGGCGCACGCACTTAATCCCAGCACTTGGGAGGCAGAGGCAGGCAGATCTCAGTGAGTTCGAGGCCAGCCTGGTCTACAAAACCAGTTCCAGGACTATTAAACAGAGAAACCTTGTCTCGAAAAAGAAAAAAACAAACCAAAAAAACAAAAACCAGCATCTCGCTGTGGTGCGTCATACCTGTAACCCCAGCCCGCCCGCAGGAGGCAGGGGCAGGAAGGTCAGTGCAAGCTGGAGGCCAGCCTGGCTCCAGTGAGTCTGGCCTGCGGAGTGAGACCCTACCGTGGTAACGGAGATAGTTAAATGTTTATATCTGCACCCAGAATATTGTCAGTTGTGCTTCCTCCTTTTGTGGATGGTCTTTGCTTTCTCTTTTGTTTGGTTTTTCAAGACAGCGTTTCTCTGTGTGTGCAGCCCTGGCTGTCCTGGAACTCTGTAGACCAGGCTGGCCTCAAACTCAGAGATCTGCCTGCCTCTCTCTGCTTCCTGTGCTGGGTGGGACTAAAAGGCGTGGCCACCACCGTCCAGCTGATCTTTGCTTTCTTACCCGCGTCCTTGGAAACACACCGTGTTCATCTTAGGAAAAACACTTATCACTTGTGCTTTGATGTCTTTGACTAGCCACTGGCATCTTCCCCGAGAGTTCTCAAACTAAGCATGTGGACTCCAAGAGTCCCAGCACCCTCTGTGGGAAGAATGTCTCGGGTGAGGCACTGGCGCCTTTGCTGAGAACCCACTGCCCACAGACCCCGGCTTTCCTGCTAGTGACCCAGCTCTTCTCAGCTGCAGATCGGGGTGGTTTGACCAACAGTGCACCACACAAGGACTGTTGGGGCTCTGGGTGACCAGGTGCTCAGGCCTGTTCACCCACTCTGGCGTCGTCACGCAGAGACAGTGGCAGGAGCCTGTGAGCTGTCCTGCATCTGAGGAACATGTTCCAAAGTCTCGTGACCCTGGTGATCTCTGCCCTGTCCTGCCCAACCCAGCGGGGAACTGGAGAGCAGGAATGAGCGATCAGGGTATCCAGGAACGGCGTGGGAATGGAGGCGAGTGGGTACTCCGGTGTCTGAGTAGAGGGACAGCCTGTGTTCTAAGGGACCAGCAAGGTAGCCAAAGGTGGGAGAAGAACCACACTGAGCCTGCGGCCCTTCTGGGTGAAAAGGACAGAGGCAGACAGGCAGAGGCTACATTTGGTTGTGTGGCCACGGACCCATTTCCAGTTCTTGTGCACACTGGTGTTCTGGCTTCCCAGGGGCCGTCTACATCTGCACAGAGGATGTCTTCCCCAGCAAGCGGCTGTGGCAGCTCATTGAACATCAGCAGCAGCTGCGGACAGATGTGCCTGGGGAGGTGGTCCAGAAGATCAAGTTCAGCAACCACATCTTCGTTGAACATGCGGCCGACGTGGTAAGTGTCTGTTTCTGCTCACAAATGGCCCAGTGACTCAGCCAGTGTCACCTGTACAGGGGCCTGGAGTGCAGAGACCGGGCTCGACTCAGAATGTACTGTCAGGGTAAAGTCAGGAGGAGGAGATGTCCAACGTAAGGACCTAGGGGACCAGACTCCCATAGGGAGGAGATCATGAAGGAAGGGTTCGTTCTAAACCAGCAGTTCTCAACCTGTGGGTCACGACCCTTTGGGTCACATAGCATACATCCTGCATATTAGTTATTTATATTATGATTCATAACTGTAGCAAATTACAGTTATGAAGTAGCAACAAAAGTAATTTTACGGTTGGGGAACTGTATTTAAGGTTGCAGCTAGGAAAGTTGAGAGGCCCTGTAATCTAAACACACTTAGCAAGGAGCCTGCTGCCCTGAGGAGCCTGTGGGCCAGGCATTCGGGAATGCTGGGTTGATGAGTGTGCTGTGGAAGTCTACCCCACAGTCCTGCCTTGAGACCAACACTGCTGCTCCGTACCTGAAAACGACCTAACTGGCCCCTGTGGGGAGGAGAAGCCCTGGGTGTGTGGCAAAGGTGTCCTGTAGGTTGGGGGGTCCAGAGAGCCGACAAGGCACCACAGAGGCCTGTCCCCGCTGCTGTTCACCGTTGGCACTGCCTGAGCCTGGGGCTTACCTGATGACCAGGCTGGGTCAGTTCCAGCAGCCGGAAGCAGGGCCATGCCCAGGACAGTTGCTCAAGTTAGAGAAGCCCTTGTCTGCAGTGGTGGATGACAGACGAGGATCCTTCAGGAGTCTGGAGAAGAACAGCCCTGTACCCCAAATAGAAATGTGGGTAATGACTGGGGGGGCTTGGGAGCACCCTCAGCGTGGCCACCTGGAGTGCCACTGTGGCTAGGGAGAGCGTTCTGAGAGGATGGCAGACTGGCTCAGCTACTCTAAGCTGTCCTCTGGCCTCTGTGTGCTCACCAAATGCCATTCACACAGGCCACTCACATACGCGATAATAAAAAGTTTTAATTTTTTAAAAAGAGTTGCCAGGTGTCACTCAGGAGGCAGAGGCGGGCAGATCTCTGAGTTCGAGGCCAGCCTGGTCTACAGAGCGAGCTCCAGGACAGCCAGGACTACACAGAGAAACTGTCTTGGAAAACAGTGGGGGGCGGGGGGATTTATGAACAGACATTTATTCCGGTAAACGGTAAGGCATATAAACTTTTAATTTTAAAAAATGTACAATAAAAATACATTATCACACACAACACAGAGAACTAAACACAGGAGAAGAGCCGCCACAGCGGGGCAAGCAGCAGGAGCCAGGTGTCCTGTCCCAGGGGCCGCCCAGAGGGGAACAGGGCCAGGCCGCGGACCTCACTCACTCACTGAGAGTTGCTCTCCCAGACAGACCCTACTCGTGTGTGGCTGTTAGTATGTGCTCGGCAGCACGTGGGCAGGGGACTAAGTTAGCACTGTGGCTCCCAGCCCAGGGCCCTCCCAGCCCCACCGCGGCCTTCACAGGGCCAGCTCCGGAGCCACACTCGGCAGCAGCATCGTGGTGTTCAGAGCAGGCCAGGCTCGGGTCACTGGGAAAGAAAGCTGCAGTCAGGCCAGGCCACCTCGGGAGCGGCTCCGTCCCCTCCCACCCTGGCTCTGCCCGGCCATGGAGCGTGTCAGCCCCCAGGGCTCAACAGGATGCGAACCCAGAACCTCCCCTCTTCACCTCCTCGCCATGGCTGCCACCCAGGCCTGGCTGAGGGGAGGTGCGGCACTCACGTTAGTGCTAGCGTCTTCTAGGCTGCTGCTGTCGTTTTCCACGCACAGGGGCTCTGCTGGGGACGCCCTAGGGAGAAGCACAGGCAGAGTTTCACTCTGGGCTGGACATCAGAGTCCGCGGCTCGGGGGGCAGGGCAGGCTACCTGCTTGGCCAGACCTGAACTGGGACCAGTGTGCAGGCCCCGGCTGCAACCTCACCACCCCACCGTGGCCTCGTGACCCTCACCCGGGCCACTCAGCCAGTCAGGCTCCTGACCGATCACAAGTCGCCCGCGCCTGGTGCCAACAGGGCACAGTGGCCCCAAGAAGCAAGCCCGGGTCACCTGCCTCGGCCTCGGACTGCAGGAGCGGGCAGAGGGGAGCTGCCCAGTGTCCCCCTGCTCCTTGCTAATCCTCTCCAGGGTGCAGCCTCAGGTGGGGCATGGTGCAGTTCTCAACCCCTTCAGGAGCGCGTGGTACCGGGTGTGTAGAACGGACTACCAGACCACTGCTCCGTCCTACCACCTGCCCATCGGTACAAAGACCAGGGGGCACCTAGCCCTTCCCCCACACCCTACTTGAGTGGGGCCAAGCAGAGCTCTCTCTAGAGCACACAGCCTAGTGAGCTGATCCTGTCAGCCCTGGGGCTGTAGCAGGCTTGGGTGACTGCGAGGGGACAGTCACTGTGATGCTCACAGGACTCGGGGAGGGGCTGGGAGACAGCGGAAGGTGCTCGGGAGGACAGTAAGAGCGGAGGTGCGGGCAGGAGTCTCTGCATCCCGGGGGGCCAGTGTAGAGCACGCTGTGTGTCCCCCCAGGACGCCTTGCTGGAGTGTGTGAGGAGGAGGGTCCCCATTCTGCTCTCAAGGGGAATGGCCCGTCTGGTGGTGGTCGACTCTGTGGCAGCCCCGTTTCGCTGTGAGTACGATGCTCAGGCCTTGGCCACCAGGGCCAAGCGCCTGCAGTCACTGGGGGCCGCGCTCCGAGGACTGAGCAGCACCTTCCGGAGCCCTGTGCTGTGCATCAACCAGGTAGGGAGGCTCAGTGGCTGTGCCCTTTCCTTGGGGGAGGCGGGGCTGGCGGGGCGGGAGGGGAGCAGCTGAGGTGGCCGCAGTAACTGACCCTCGCTTGGGTCTTCCCAGGTGACAGAAATGGCGGAGGAGTCCACGCCCAGGCCTCTGGGGTGAGTACGGGCCCTCAGCAAGGACGCCGGAGTGGGTGGGGCGCACAGCAGCAACACCCATTTTGTGTCTCAGGGCCTGGGATGAGCACCTCTCGCCAGCCCTGGGCATCACCTGGGCCAACGAGCTCCTGATGAGGCTGAAGGTTGACCGGGTGCATGAGGCGGCCGCCGCCGCGGGGGGCCTGCCCCGAAGCCCGGCTCGGACCCTCCAAGTGCTCTTCGCCCCGCACCTGCCCCTCTCCTCCTGTTGCTACACTGTCGGTGGGGAAGGCATTAGAGGGGTACCAGGAACTGAGTCCTGCTAACAGCGGCGCCAGAGGATCACCTGACAGGTCCCAGGAAACCCCGGTTCTGATGAGTCCTCCCAACAGTGTCGGCGGCACCGGTGAACAGATGGATACCCAGACCACTGGAAAACCCAGCTCTTTACATTATGATTCATAACAGTATCAAAATAACAGTCATGGAGCAGCAGTGAAGTAACTTTATGGTTGGGGTCACCAAGACACGAGGACGGTATTTAAGGGTCGCAGCGTCAGGAAGGTGGGAAACCACTGGTTTAGGGGATGAATGGCCAGCCAGGGGCCCTAGCAGTCTGAGGGTGTCTGCTTGGGAACCCCAGAATGACCAGGCTCAGCTCTTGCCTCTTGTGCTTTCTGCCTGGGACTGAGTCAGCAGCTGGTCTGGTGGGGCCTCCTGCAGGGTGGTCTCAACCCAAACAGGCAGGGATGCTCACCACTCAGGCCAAGTGAGGCACGCAGTGAGGGACTTCCTGCTGTGCCCTCCCCACACATACACAGCATGGTGGGGCAGAGGAGAAAACAAGCTGACCTCAGGCCCTGCTTCCAGAACAGTCTCGGGGAAGGAGGTAGGACTGTCCTAGCCTGGCTGCCTCAGGCCGAGCAGCTTCCAGCCACTTAAGAGAGACAGCAGGAAACGGGTCTGTGTCCTTGCCGAGGCCTGGCTAAGTATGTCCAGCAACTCTGGCTTGGCAGTACGTCCAGGCTGGGGGGCACCACGAGCATGCCACAGGACCACGGACACGCTCAGCAGAAGGCACCTCCTGGTGACATCTGCTCTGGACCCCAGGATCACCACTTCTGGACTTGAGGCTCTACAGTCACCAAGGAATGTGGCCTCTGGAGACAGGGCTTTGATCCTTCCTGGCAGCACAGGCCTCCTCCGGCAAACGTGCCGTTGCTCCAGTGGCGTGGAGCTCCAAACCTTCAACGCTACCTGCGGCCCCCACCCCTTTTTTGGCAGTTCTGGAGACTGAACCTAGGGTCTCCCCTGTGCCCAGCCCCACCTGCTGTCTGGAAGGCTGAGGACACCGGCCTGAGTGATGGGACACATCTGCTTGGGGTGGGAGTGGTCTATACAAAACAGCCTCTCTGCAAAACTGGAGGGCTTCATATCAGAAAATAAAACTATTTTTATAACAAAGTAGTGACAATTCTAAATTGTTTCCTAGATAGTTTGTATTGAAAATTAGAAAACATGGTTCCAAAACAGGCACACTTCGAAGCCATGCCCAAGGCTCCCGTATCCACCAGCTAGGTCCACCCCAACAGTGGTCCACGTGGTAAAGCCAGAGCATCTTTCAGGATATGGGAGCCACGCTCTCCCAGTGTTGGGAACAACTTGTCCCGTATCTCGATCTGCTGCAGTCAGCTAACTGTCCAGACCAGTCCTGGCACTGTGCGCTGGGGAGCCCTGCCCACCTGCTCCTGCATTACATGCCACCCTACTGCTCAAGTCTGCATCACAGGTCCAGTCAGCTCAAGGGTGAGCGCAGAGGAATGTAGGACACCAACTAGGTCCACGTGCCCCATGGGCCTACAGTCCCCTGAGGGACTGTCAGCACGCATCTCTAGCAATTATTTAATATACACCACTACACTGGCTTCCTCAGGCTGGCAAGAGGCTCAGAGGGTAAAGGCCCTTGCAGCACCAACTGGCAACCTAAATTCACTCTCTGGAAGGAGAGAACAGAATGCACAAAGCTCTCCTGATGTCCATATGCAGAGCCATGGTTACACACACTGACTTTCTACATGACATCTGCAGCAGCTTTACAGAAAAGTCCTATCTGAAGCCTTCCATCACTCAATGTGTTGGACCACACACCAACCCGGAAGCATCCAGTTGCCTGCTGTGCCCACCACCCGTGAGCTTCCCTGCAATAACCACCTCAGGTTGTTGACATCTCTCTCTTGGGATCCCCTCACCATAAAGAACATGATGAAAAGGGACAGTGGACCCCTGCTTGTCTCCTGAGAACATGAAGTGCAACAGAACCTTGCACCATGTTGACTGCAAACAAGTTCCCAGAGTGCTCCTCTGCAGTACAGTGTCCAAGCAGTCAGGCCAGGCAACTTGCTCTAAGATCTGTTACCTTCTGCAGACTTGGACTCCAGGAGGCTTTTACCTGAGTTCTGAGGGACTCCCACTCCTGCTTAACCACCTCCCCAGCCCCAACCCTGGTACTTTGCCCAGGACAGGGTCTTACTTGTAGAGCCCTGGCTGGCCTCTGCCTCCTGAGTGCAGGGATGAAAGTGCACCACCGTGCCTGGCCTTAGAAATCTGTAACTGGTTGTGATAGGTTAGTTTAACACCACTGTACTCGGGCCAGCCGGAAAACCTGATGTTTCATAAGAACCACGCAGCTCTTCAGACCAATGCTAGGCTGAGCCGGAAAGTGCCTGCAGCCAAAGGCTGCAGTCTGCTGCCCTGTTTAGGTTTACAAGTTCAGAGTTTCCCGGGCCCTGTATTCTCTCAACTTGAGGCTAGCCTCACACACTGCTTCGGACTGATCTGAGACATTATCGTCAGAACACACCCGTGAGAAAGCTTCTGTGTGCTCAGCATACAGGGCCCAAAGGACGGGGCCTCTAGAACACTGGTGCAGCGCCCAGCACCAAAGCTGACCCAGCAGCAGTCGACAGTCCACAGAGGCCTGTGGGAAGCAGCCCCCCCCCCCCCCCCCCCCCCCCCCCGTACCGCTTCTCCACCTTCCCTCCACACTTCAGGCTCAGCAGACACAGACCACTGTGAGCTCCTGGTCAGAAAGGAAGTATTTTAAGCACCTGATGCTTGACAATTTTTTCACAGTGTTCAAATTTTAAATAGATGTAGGTGTTATGACAGCGTGGGAGGCAGGAGTCACATGCAGCAGCGGATCTGCGCATGCCTACGCCACTAGCTGCAGCCTGGCTTGCCTCCCTGGGCACAATGATGTTGGCTCTGGTCATCAGCTGCCCCCAAGCACAGGTGCAGGTCAAGCAACAGAATTCGGGGGCCTGGCTGCAAGGCACTTTTTAAACAACAACCTCCAGATGTTGGTGGATGTCCCCACCGAGAAAGAAAGCCACTCCTCCCAAGAGGGCACTCTCCCTCCTGGCAGACTGGAGGAACTGCCAGGCTTCGGGCTGTCAGTGCTCCGCGCCTCTCAGGGAGCCTATCTAAGTTCAGGTGGCTGGCACTCGGCGCTCCCAAGTCTGCCAGACAATTCTGTTGTTCCCGCGAGAAAAAGCCAGTGGAAAATTATATTGAGCAATACTTCTAAGGAGGTCACCCTCAAGCGATGCTATGCATGTAAAACACTGAGCATTTGGGTTTAGGGGTGTAGCTCAGTGCTTGGGTGCAGCTGGCAGGGTGTGTTTAATGAGCAAAAGGTCTGAGTATATCCAGCACTAGAAACCAATCTTTAGCTCCCATGACAGGTCTGCCTAGAGCACACGACCTGGTGTCTCAGAGTGTCCTTCATCCTCCACTTGGGGCTAGGGTGACAGCTGACACTTCACTAGTTGGATGTGGACCACAGAGAGCTGTGGTCCCATCAGGTGTGATGACCGGGGAGTCAGTCCGTCACCTTGGACAGTGCTCTATGTGCCAGCATAGACATGTCCTTCACAGTCACAGCTGCTCCAGCTGCCAGGCATGCTCAGAGCACCCAAGCAACAGGGCAAGTCCCAGGATCACTAAAGTGATGGCAACACCCAGCTGCCAATCCAGATGTTGTCTAACAGAAAGGCAAAGCAGAAAGGCCACTGGCTGCAGAGGGAGACGAAGCTCTCAGTGTAAGGGGAGACAAAGCCTGGTGACCTGTGTGAGGCTGCGCAAGAGAGCAAGGCTATGATCTTAGGCCTCCGAGTGACAGCAAGTACTGGAGGAGGGGAGGGGGGAGGGGAGGAGGGAGGGGAGGGGAGGGGGGAGGGGAGGGGAGGGGGAGGGGAGGGGAGGGGGAGGGGAGGGGAAGAGAGAAGTGAGGAGAGGAGAGGGAGGGAAAGAGAGGAAGGGAGGAGGAGAGGAGGGGAGGGGAGGGGAGGAAAGGGGAGGGAAGGGAAGGACAGAGCAGAGCACCCAGAGAACTGACAGACTGTGCTGCTGGACACCGACACGCAAGGACAAACCATGGGCACATCGTCACCCGAAGCAGGAAACACGCTAGGGTGACCCTCCTGCTCTCGGGGATGCTGGGGACCACGGGACTTGCAGAGTGGGCCTTTCTCTCACTTGGCCTGAATACGCACATCCTTTAACTGGATTTAGTGCCCAGGGGAAATCCACCCATGTCTCTGCATGTTTTGCAGCATTAATTCTTCTTAATGCAGCAAGCACTGCGACCTTCTGACCCCGCCCAGGCAGGGCTGGGACTCTGCTGCCTGTCGGATGAGTCTGGGCTCTCAGCCGGCCCATTAGCCCAGGAAACACTCCAGGCTCACTGGGAGAACTAGATGCATAAACACATTCTATAGTTTGGGGTAAATAAACAAGAAAAGCGGTTTTAACTGTTAGCAAGGCCAACTATGAGGTCACCATTTCTCACCTGAGAGGCCAGGTGTGTGGCAGCCTATGGGGCACAGATGCTGTGCTCAAACTCCAGAAAATGGCTAGCTCTGTTCAAATCTATGTACCAAAAGCTTCAGGACAAAACCAAAGAGAAATATTTCAGCACAGCCCAATCATATGCCGCTGGAGATCTGAACAAGCTGTTCTCTGTGGGGGACTACTGCAGACAAACCATAGTTGTGTGGTCTTTGTTTTGTCTTTTTGAGACAGAGTTTCTCTGTGTAGCCCTGGCTGTCCTGGAACTCGCTCTGTAGTGAAACAGGATCTCGTTTTGTGGTTCTGGCTAAGGCCTGGAACTCACTGTGTGGAGCAGGCTAGCCCTGAACTGCAGGGCTCTGCCTGCCTCTGCTTCCTGAGCACCGCATTCAAAGGCTTTTATACCACACCCAGCCCAATTATTCTTAGGGAAGGCTAACGTCTGAAGAAAGCCGCGCCAGCTTGCCTCTCAGTTTCCTTTCCCTCCTGAGATAATGGAAGCAAAGGGCCCCGGCATGCCCAGTCTGATCCACGACACTGGAACGGCTCGGATCTAGGTGTTCCGGTGCAGCCACGTGTGAGTGCTGGGGGTAGAGGTGTAGACGCCTCAGTTTCACGTGGTGTGCAGCATACAACCCAAGTCACTGAGAAACATCAGCACGGAATGTGGACTTGTACCTCACAGCATGTCTGGCTGCTAAGGGGCCACAGCATTTACACCACCCCACCCCATCAGGGCTGGCCACACACTGCTGCTGCTGTTAGCACGGTAAGCCATAGGAAGCCAGGAAAAAGGAAAATTCCAAGCACTCTCTCTTGAGCAGGGCATTCCAGAACGGGCTGCACACTAAGAGTTTCAGTCTCCCTGAGGAACAGAACCACCGCTCAGATGGTGGGCCCAGGCCAGGCTCGGGGGTGCAGACCTACAATCCCAGCTACTCAAGTGGCTGAGACAGGAGGATCACAAATTCAAGGCTTGCCTTGGCTACAGAGTAAGTCCCTGCCTCAAAATTAAAATAAAAGGCTGGCCAGCTCTGTTAGGTCTCATGGTGTCCATACGTCTAGAAAGGCGCTCAAGCTGGACTGTGGAAGGATTTCTGGCCATTAGACAAAGGCCAGCATTCTTCAGGAGATTGAGAAACTGTTCCCAAACACTGGCCCAAAGGAGTCATTTCTCTTACTTCTGGCTGAAGCGGTGCCTATGAGCAAGCGTATCAAAGGCCGTGCTGGTCTCCAGGCTCCCCCAGAATCAGCACCGCCCCCCCCCTTACGATAAACACGACTGTCCACCCCCAGAGCCTCTCTGTCTCTTGCCGTCTCCACTATTCCCGCCTCTCCCGATTTCCCAGTCCTGGCCATGTCCAGTCTGCTTTCTTTTCTCTTTGCTCTGGATCCTTCCAGATGCCTCTGTTTTGTTCTCTCTCTCATTCACAATAAAAACCTTCCCCCTACGAATGTGGCAGTCAAATCAGCAGTTTTTTGCTACGCCCCTCACATACAGGCTCAACAATGGCCATTTGCCCAGCATAAGTGTGTGTGGCCCTGACTCTACCTCTGGTTCTCTGGCAGCCACCAAGACCCTCTCAATGCTGGAAGAAATGCAAGTGTCTAATCCTCCAACTTCACACAACAGATGCTGCCTCGCTGACTCTGCAGATGTCTAGAAGCTTGGGGTAGTCAGGGCTCTTCACCCCGGAGGCAGCTGGCACGGTCTCCCTCACAGGCAGACCAGCACAAGGCAGTCTGTTCCAGACTCAGGCAGTGGTAGACAATGATCTTCCAGGTGTTCACGATGTCGAGAACACCTAGGACCTCTACAGATGCAGCTGGCCAGCACACTACTAAGAAGAACAAGCAGAGTGCACCTCCTGCCTCAGGCCCACCTGTCTCCCAGTCCACTATGAACCCAGAGACTTCTGGAGGGACAGTGGCCTAGAGTGTAACGCCTGCACAAGACAGGCCCAGCTGGGGGGCCAGGCAGGGAGGCAGATCTGGATCCTAATCCAAGGACACCGAAAGTGAAAGCGGACACTTTCAGAAGGCAGGAAACCAGCGGAGCAGTTAGGAAAACACAACTTTAGTTCCAAAGGCCTCTGCAGACTCACAGCCCAGAGTCCTGACCCACAGCACTCTATGGGCAGCTTTTAAAGCTGCATTCCTAAGCATTTCTACATGGTGGGTTCGATCACAGAAGTCTGAGATACAGAAAATGGCTGACAAGGCTCCAGAGAATGTCCCCAAATGTGGGCAGCTGGCATTACAAAGAGACAAGGCATGGGTAGCTTGTCACAGAGCAGCAGAAGTCCAGGAGTCCTACGTGTGAGCCACCTTTTAGAAAATCCCTTTGACAATGTGAGCACCACCACTCAGAGCCCTGTGACTTACGTATCTTTCCTTAAGGGCTTTCCAGGGAAGCCCAGAGTTTTGGAAAGCTATGGACACCCCTTATAACAAAATCACAAGACTCAAACCTCACTAAAAACCATCCTTTTCCCCATAATCCCTGCCTGAGTTAATGTGATTACCGCGTCCATCTCAGGAGGTGAGTTTTAAAAAAGGGGTTAAGCCAAGGTTAACATAGAAAGAAATGATACTGTGCACTGTGTCTGCCGACTTGGTGGCTTGTGTCGGCTGTGTGTGTGTGTGTGTGTGTGTGTGTGTGTGTGTGTGTGTGTGTATGTGTGGCGCATGTGTGCACATGAGAATGTGGGTGCACTCCCTTTGTGTACACGTGTGGAGTCCACAGATCATCTTCAGGTGTCCTCCTCTGTCACCTTATCTGAGACAGTCTTTGAACCTGGAGCAGGCCACTTTGGTGACTGGCTGTCGGGGCTCACACACACACGACACCATGCATGAAAGCTGGGGACCAGCTCGGGTCCTCAGGCTTGAGCCCCAAGCACTTTACACACCTAGCCATTTCCAGATGGTTTTAAGTGTGTGTGTGTGTGTGTGTGTGTGTGTGTGTGTGTGCGTGTGCACACATCCGTGTGTCATGACACACGTGTGGCAGTCAGAGGACAACTTGTGGGAGTCAGCTCTCTCCTACCATGCAGGTCCTGAGGGCTGCCAGGCCTGGTGGCAGGCACCCTTGAGCCCTAATCCACTTCACAGGCCCCCATTTTTACTTTAAGAGACAGAGTCTCACTGTCCCCTGTCCTGGCCTCTATAATGCCAAGATTACAGCCGTGAACCACCATGCCTGGCTCACTCGTCACCAGGAGGCTTTCTCTGAACAGAATTGAGGGCTCCACCAGCTCCCTTTGAGCTCTACCAGCCAGCTTCCCGGCTGCTGCTTTGCTCAGCCTGCCCTGGAAAACCGGAAGCAGAGTACCGAACCCTCCGGCCCAACTCTGAGCCCCAGGGAGGCCGCTCTGCGCCTGCGGCGCAGTACCGCGTGCTGGTCGGGAGAGGGCGCTGGAGATAGTTACCCAGGGTTCCTCGGCTCACTGTCCCGTGCACTTCCTCCCTTCAGCTTCCTAACCAGCTTCTCACTGCTGCGTCTAATGGAAGCCCGGAGTTTGCTAAAGGAGCCACTGCGCCTTAAAGATCCAGTCCCATCCTGAAAAACACGTGAACAAGTGTGAAGTGTGGGGGTCCCTCTGCCCCGCTCAGCCCAAAGACCCCAACTGCTGCCAGGCACTGGTGGACAAGTGAGTCCTGCTGAAGCCACCAGACTGCAGTGTGCATGAGCGTGTTAAAACAACCCATGACCAGGAACCCTTTGAACATGAAGAATCCCAGCAGAAGCAGCCACGTCACCCCAGGGAGTGAGCCCGCCGCTGTCTCAGGACAAAGACAGCAGAGTCAAGAGAACTGAGGCGGATCCCAGGACTGTCAGGCCAGTGTAACTCCACGGTGCAGGAGCATGTGTGCACCGGGCAGCAGAGCGGCCAGGACGCCAGGCCTCACCCGACAGTGTCCTCCCAAGACTCACCTACACAGGGCTTAGCTGGGTCTTCAGCAAATTTAAATGTCAATGCTAAATGTAGCTGCGAGTTTTTTAATAAAATGCTCATTTTTATACAAATACTAAAAGTCCCGAGACACCTGTAGAAAGTGAAAAGGCAACCAGCTGTCCCCATAACCAACTAGCCACTGCAGAGACACCCGGCAGAGCTGGGACATGAAGTCAAATGCAGAGTGGAAACCCTGGGCACAGCAGCGTTGTCTCAGAACGGCCCCTCAGGGCATTTCCGAACCCCGCTGCTGCTAGAGGCCACGCAGCGCTGCATCCCAGAAGACTGAGAAATGTACAGAGCAGACAGACGCAAGACACAGGTCAGTTGGAGTGAGTTTATTAGAAGTTAGAAAGACACAAATACACACATCACAGAGCACTTAAAGATTAGTAGAGAAAAGCAGAAATGCCAAAATTCCACACCAAGACTACACAGCGAATCTACTTCAGTGTGTCCTGGGGAGGCCCTGTGCAGGGCCTGGCCGGGTCTGTAAGTACGACAGGGACGTGCAGCACATGCCTCACTCCTACAGCTCAGTGACTGCACAGGTCACTATCATGCCACTGTAATAAACCTGCGTGACACTAGCCTGTCACGGCTGAACGGCTACTCTCTCTAACTGTTAAACTGAGGGTTACACAGCAGAAATGGCTTATTAACACAGGTGATATTTCTAAGTACAGATCCGGCAAAGCTACATGTATCCAGAATCAAGACCCCGCAGGACAGCAGCCCGCAGGAGTGGCCAGTCCCAGAGGTGCGGCTGGCAAGCTCCTAGGGCACTAGACACAGCGGGCAGACTGGAGGGCCGGAGGCGCTGCCCGTCATGCAGGAGCAGTGCGGGAGGCACCGGGCAGGCGGGCGGGCGGGCGGCTAGGCCTGTCAGACAGAAAGAGAGAAGAGGTGAGGCCGGAGGAGCAGGGAGGAGCAGGGAGGAGCGCGGCGCGGAGGAGGCCCACCCGCAAGCCTGCTCTACAGTATTTCTAGGTCACAGATCTCACTGCGCTCAGCGACCGGGCACTCCCGGCCCTCCCAGGCTGCCACAGCAGAGGCTGGGCCCGGGGCACGTGAGGAGGAAACTGAGGCCAGCTTTCCGGTAACTACCAAGAGTGGAAGGAACACTTTTCGAGCACAGACTAGCACTGTGTTAGAAATCTCCTCAATACTTACTACTCTGGAGAGATTCACAAGTTATTGGACATGAGGGGGATTTGGTGGTGAGGGGCAGGAAAGGCCGAGTGTGAAGACACCATTTAAACTTCTCCTGTCTTGCTGCTGCTTTCTCTAAACAGTCACGGAATCCCCACGGTCTGATGACTTTCAGTCTCTTAAAACACTAACATCCTAGACATCTCGAAAGCCGTCAGACCCAGTGACTTTAAAAGTTGACAGCATATTTGAAACATGCAGTTGATGATCCAAATAAAAACCGAGTCCACAGGCAGCAACCCCTCCTGGGTCGACCAAACCTGCAAGGCGCAGACAGCCGGGCCTGGCCGCCCGCTCAGACTCACCATGGGACGCTGAGCAACTCATTTAACCAGCCCGAGCTTCATCTTTCTCATCTTTAAAACGGAAAAATAAAACTGGTTACCAATGCCTCACAAGTGCCAGGGGACAAGAAAACATCAGTTCCCACTGTTTGTCATGAGAAGGATGCTAGATCTTACACAGCTCCCCACATGGCAAAACCCTCCTGCCCACGGGGTCCTGCGCCCCCATCGAAAGATGCTCGCCTCCCTCCCTGGGTTCAGATGGATGACAGGGAACTCTTTCTCAGCCACCCCACCTTGTTCACTGAAGTGGCGGGCACATCTACTCCTCAGGCTCACTCTGTCCCACCCCATAGATGACCTGGGCATCTGCACCCCAGGTGGGTGGATAATGCTGTGTAAACTCAAACAGATAAACACCCAGGAGCTGGCTTAGGGTTCGGAGGCTCACTGCATCCTGACGCTCCTTTATGCAGCCACAAGAGCTCAGAATGCACAAACCCTTTTCAAATTACATTCGGGGTGTGTATGTGTGCGTGCGCGCACTCACATGCAAAGTGCACATGTAGAGTTCAGAGGATAACTTGTCCACCATGTGGGTCCTGAGGAGTAAATTCAGGTCACTTAAGTGGCAAGTGTCTTTACCCACTGAGTAGTTTTACAAGCTCTCAAAATGGGTTTCTGAACAGAAATAAATCACAGAATATACTGATTTCAGTATTATCTCTGTACAACAGAATTGTAGGTGTGGCACTTTTATAACTTCTTCTAGTATATTCTAGTTGCCTTCTTAGCATAACTTCTCATAAATAAAAATCTACTCTGAATTAACAGTTATCTCATTCCTTAATAACCTTAAGTAAGAATTCAGTACATCAAAACTTGTGGAAGTCAAGCCAAGCCTGGTGGCACATGCCTTTAATTCCAGAGCTCAGGAGTCAGAGGCAGGCAGATCTCTGCGAGTTCCAGCCAGCCAGGCCTACACTGTAAAATCCTGTCTCAAAAACCAACAAAACAGATGGCGCACACCTTTAATCCCAGCACTCGGGAGGCAGAAGCAGGTGGGTCTGTGAGTTTGAAGCCAGCCTGGTCTACCACATAGTGAGTTCCAGGACAGCCAGGGCTATTTAGACAGACCCTATCTCAAAAAATAAACAAACAAACAACCTGTAGAAGTCAGGCACTGTGGTACAGGTCTATAATCTCCACAGCTGGAGATCTAACACAGGAAGAACATGAATGTGAGACCAGCCGGGGCTACACAGTAGCACCCTGTCTCAAACAAAACAGTGAAACAGGCAGGGATACAGTTCAGTCACAGATCCCTTCCCTTCCGCGTGGATCCTTTAATCCCCAGTAACGAGCAGCTCACGTGAGCGCGTGAGCGCGCACGCACGCGCACACACACACACATACACACACACACACACACACACACACACACACACACACACACACACACACGCAGAAATCTCAGCACAAGGACAATGTGGAATAAGAGGAGATGGGCAGGAGGCTGCTTCTGAGGGACCCAGGAAGAAGGGCAGCAGGGATGGAGGCTGCCCTTGGGCGCTCCTCAGGGTCCGCCGAGAACTAAGTCATGTGGAACTGCATGTGTGACCATCAGGACAACTGTCAGCAGGGTGACTTTACACAGACGGCCCAGAGTTGCCCACGTTGGCTGGGACCCAGTGCCTGACTGACACACACTTCACAACACTCAAAGAATCACATGGATAGAGCTAGAATAAGGGGACTCCCTTTTACTTAGAAAAGGGTGCATGGCCATGACGCGCCTACTTTCTCTGAGAGCACCCTACTAGAGATGACCTGCTATGGCAGTGTCTGCCAGGGCCTGGGGGAGGCCTGTTTTCGGGAGGTGTCGTCACCATCACCACGATGCACGCTGATGAGGAAGACCTGTCCTCCAGACAGGTGCCCTGCAGGGTCCTGAGAACCAACCCTCGTGTCTCCATGCCCTGGCTCTCCCCCTCCGCTAGCACACAGGCCAGCGCCTACAGAGCCATGGCTAATACCTAGCAAGCCTTGTCTTAAGTGCTACTTGGAAATGCTGAGGAAGAGCTTCCTGTCACCCAGTCAGCCACCATCATGTTCCTGGGAACATACACCCGAGAGAACAAAGGACGGAGCAGTTCAGCATTTTAAAGAACACTGGAATCTCTTCTTTAAAACTCCCAATTTTAGCCTAGAGGTGGTGGCGCAAACTTTTATTTCCAGCATTTGGGAGGCAGAGGCAGGCGGATCTCTGAGATCAAGGCCAAACCGTCTATACAGCACATTTCCGGCCAGCCAGGGCTACATAAAAAATGAATGACTATGGGACAGGCTATGATACAGCTCAGTGGAAGGGGGCTTGCCTAGCATATGTAAGGCCCTAAACTCAATACCCAGTAGCATAGAAATAAAAAAAAGTGTGATTTTAAGCTAAGTATGTTGTTTATAACTGTATTGTCAGCACCCAGAAGGCTGAAGCAGGAAGATTCCAAATTCAAGGACAACTTGGGCTGTATATTAAAATTCAAAATAAGTAAGGCTATGGACATAGTTCAGTGGTAGAGCATTTGCCTAACATTCATGAAGCCCTGAGTACAATCCCTTGGGCTTGCACGCATGCTTACATGCACACACACACACACACACACACACACACACACACACACACACACACAGATGAGGAAGGAGAGCCCACTCTGAGAGGAACACTGCTCCACCACAGCCTGGTGGGAAAATTTCCAAGTGTCCTCCCCTGCAGGGAAAAGCATTACCACTTCCTTCCTGTGTGTCCTCAGGGCAGGTGTGGGACTCTGGGCTGTTGATAATGTCACTGGCACAGGACTCACATACACACAGACCTAGAAATACTGTCTCAAGAGAGAGCTCCTCCAGAACTTCACTCAAGAGTACTAAAATCCATAAGCAAGCCACTGGCCACCAAGCAGGACAGGCCCTCTGGACAAAGCATGCAGGAACTGGAGCGAACAGTAGAGTACAGTACACAGTTTCGACAGGACAGGCATGGGCGGGCATCCCCAGGCCTCCGCTGCAGTTTGGGACCACTGCCCAACAAGGCTCAATAGTCAAAGTGGATGCTGATTGGCTGTCTTGGCACAGGAAAATCCCAAACGAGAAAGCTGCTACATGGAGATGGAGACTGTCCCTCCTGAAACGGGCTACTGGCATCTGCATATGATGTCTGATCAGATGCTGGCCTCCCAAACTGCTGCAGCTGAGCACATTCTGAAGAGTCAGTCCGTCCAAGGAGGAGGACAGACTGTAAGACAGTCCCATGCCACAGCTGGACAAAACCACACGATAACAGCTGGCTAACCACCCCACCACTGCAACCTCAGGACATCCGTGATATCCCCGGCGGGCTAAACCGCTTACACTCTTGAAGAAAGGTCCAAAGACACCAGTTCACTATACAGGTCTTCACCCACACTACAGAACCCACTTGAAGGCCACATGCTTCTCAGCCCCGGGTAGAGAGCAGTGGATGTCCCAGGGAGGGCTGGGGGCGCAGGCCCACACACCCTCGGCCATCTGCTTGTTTCATGGACCACTGCGCCAGAGTCGAGAGCACCTCTCTACACAGCAGCTCTCAATAGACAGCGCCTCCCTCACAGCTCTCCAGCGCCCCAGGGCGGCCTCCTCAGTGGCATCAGGAGCACTGAGTTAGCAAGGAGCCGGGCAGGTTAGGAAGCTAGTTAGTCGTCAGCCACACCCGTCCCTAGGTTACAGGAAACCGGAGTATGGACTAGTTTACACAGCCAGGATGCTCAATCAGCATGCACACATGCTCTACAAGAGGCCAGTCAGCGTTCACGGACTCCTAAAGACAACTACTGCAAGCAACATAGCTCCGGTATTAGCAGAAGTTAGGAACTTACAGAAAGCTTCCCTGAGGCTGAATGTGCACAAAGTGGAGGGTCTAGCGTGAGACAGGACAGCCAGCAAGCGCTGTGGGGCGGCCAGCAGTCCCCGAGTGCGCCTCTGTGGATGTACTTACCCCATTCCACTCTACGCTCATACTCACTTCCTCCCCTCCGTCAGGGCCACTCTCGTACTTGACCACGTCCACGTTGAGACTCTCCCGGCTCCTCCGCTTCTCCATGCTCTCAGGGTCATTTAGCACTTCAGCCACTCTCTGTTTGTGAACAGTGTCAAGACCCTGTGAGCCAGGCAGGGGAGAACGGCGTGACCCGTTAGCACTTACATCTCAGAAGACTTCTCAGACTGGGACAAAGAATCAAACTCCTTTACTTATTTATTGTTGTTATGACAGGAGGCATGCCTGCCACAGAGCACGGGGAGAGGTCACAGGTCATCACTGAGTTGGTTGGGTCTCACTCACGTGGGTTTATGGGGAACAGAACTCAGGCTGGCAGACTTGCAGAACAAGCACCTCTGCCCACCAAACTATCTATCTCCCTGTCCCCAAAGATACCAATTCTTAAGTCACCAGGACAAACTCAGACCAGTGGTTCCTGGGGATGGGATTTGGGCTTTCTGGGGTCACAGGGAGGGGTGTGAGTTATGTATCACCAAAACTCAGGAGCATATACACAGGACTGTACTCTACATAAGCAAGCTGGTACAATGGCACACCTGTAATTTCAGCACTTAGAAAGCAGCCATAGGAGGATGACGAGTTCAAGGCCAGCCTGGCTACCTAAGGCCTGTATTTAAATCGAAACAAATGCCGTAAGCAAATACTGAACTCCAGGTAATGATGGACACAGCAGAATGTCCGCACTGGAGACGCAGCTAAGGGCTCGCCCAGCATGCACACTGGGTCCATCAGCAATACCACACACTCACACTCACACACATACACACACACACCACACATACACAGTTTGAGTCTGAGGCCAGCCTCGGCAACCAGCCTCTCAAATAACAACAAAGGACCCTGCACACTCCTGTCTCTCCCTGCTATGTGTGACAAGAGGCTCCTGTGGACTTGTCCAGAACTCTGTGACAGGAGCATCCTCAGGAGAGCACTCACACCCTTTCTCGGGACCTCCACGACTGCTGCAGCTCCTCTTGCTAAAATCCAGCCTGTAATCTAGAGCAGGGGCTGACTGCAGACCCTGCTCCTGGGAGGGCAGACACAGGCCACAGACTGCCTGACCTGCCCCAGGGCCACAGGGCAGCACCAAGGGCGCTGCTTTACCCCAGCCCACAACTCAGTCCTGCACATCCACTGAGCATGTGGGCCGCGCCCTTCTGACCTTTCTTTTTCATTTGTCTTTGTAGTTGTTGACACAGGTCGCCTATAAACTAGGTTGGCCTCAAATGTTCAATCTTTCTGCCTCAGCCTCCTGAGTACTCAGATTACAGGCCGCCATGCCTGGCCCCTTTGAACATTTTAGAGAAGTAATTATGTTGCTACAAATACTTAATATGAGAGGGTGATGAACAGGGCATGCAATCAAAACACGTGACACCAGTGTGTGGAAAGACCACGTGACACACCATGCTTTCCTTTTGCTGTGCTGGGATTCACTTTATGTAGGACAAGGCTGTCCTCAAACTCACTTCCGGGTGCTGGGATGAAGGTATGTGACACCCACACCCAGCAAACCATGTGCTTTTGTTGTTTCTGTCACTTCTTCTGGGTCCATTTTTTGTTTTGTTTTGTCTTTGAGACTTAGTCTCTCCATGTAGCCCTGATTGGCCTAGAACTCGCTATTTAGACCAGGCTGTCCACAAACTCAGACATCCTCCTGCTTCTGCCACCCAAATCCTGGGATTAAAGGCTTGTGCTACCACACCTAGACCCCAGACCCAGATTTTTTTATGTTTAAATTTTTTTATTTGTGTGTATATATGTATGACCAGCCAGGGTTACAAAGCAAAACCCTGTCTCCAAAATAAATAAATAGATAGATAGATAGATAGATAGATAGATAGATAGATAGATAGATAGATAGATGATAAATAGATGATAGATAGATGATAGATGAATGATAATAAATAGAAATATTGATAGATAAATAGATAAAATAGATAAATGATAGATGATAGATAGATAGACAGACAGACAGGCAGGCAGGCAGATGGTAGATGGATAGATATATGATAGATGATTGATAGGTTAGGTAGATGATAGATGGATGGATGATAGATATAGACAGATAACAGATGACAAATAGACAGACAGACAGACAGACAGATCTTTTTTTCCTGCAGTGCTTGGGATCAAGTCCATAGTCCTGTGCATGTGACAAGTGTTCCTCCAGGGCCTAGGCCAAAATCAACCACAGCCACACCGAAGGCCACCACAGTCCAACAGAGCAGCCCGCCCAAGAGTCAGGCACACCTGCTTACGTGACCTCATGGCAGCTTCTTCCAGTGTTTCTGCAGCTTCAAACTTGCCCTGCCGTCGGTAAAGTGCTCCCAGGTTTTTCAAAGTGGTTGTGACGGTAGGGCTGCAAGAGTGCACAAGACACAGCCGTGAAGTGAGTCCCAGACAGCCACTGCGCAGCCCGGCTCCCCTGTGTGCTTGGTGAAGCGTGTTCCCTCTCCAGGGTCCGACGGGCACACCAGGCAGTGGATCACGGTCTGCTCTGGTTAGGACACTAAGCGGGGGCTACAACACTCTAAAGATGTCTTCCACTCAAGCAGCCTGATGCTCAGCACTGTTACCCTACAGCTCTCTACAGAAAGCACGGAGCATTCTCCCAGAGCCTGGCGACTCACAGACTCCGGGCATGGCCACAGAAGCCGGTGGCTAGTCCACCCGGAGGTCAGCACATTCCCCTGCAGGCAAACTTGGTCTGTGCTTGTCGAACCTCGTGTCTCACCAGAGCCTCCTGACCGGACAGTTATGGTGGAGGACACTTTGGAAAGGAGACAAGGGCTGGGGGAACGGGACGGGAGAGTGGCCACACTAGACAGAGAAGTCCTGTGAAGGCTGAAATACGGGGCCGGGAGATGCTCAGGGGGTCAAGACTGCACCAGCATGAGGCCTGAGTGAGGGTCCCAGTGCTCACCTGAGAGCCAAGCATGGAGGTACGTGCCTACAACCACCACCCTGGAGGAGTGGAGGCACGTGGGGACCACTCCGAGGCCAGCCAGTCTAGCAAAATGACAAAATGACATGCTGCAGGTTCAGGGAGAGACCCTGTCTCTAAAACTTACATGGAGCAATAAAAGATCTAAAAGTCAACATTGCTCTGGCCTCCACACACACCAACACAGGCAAGTGCACCCATACACACCGTGTGCACACACGCTGGGTCAGCCTGGTGTAATGGTGTGCCTGCCTAATCCTAGCGCTCAGGAAGCTTAAGAAGAACAAGAGCTTAAGGTCAGCGTGGGTTATACAGCAAGACCCCGTCACACAATAAAATAAAAGTTAGAAATAACCTAGACTCGGGCTGGAGAGATGGCTCAGAGGTTAAGAGCACTGCTTGCTCTTCCAAAGGTCCTGAGTTCAATTCCTAGCAACCACATGGTGGCTCCCAACCATCTGTAATGAGATCTGGTGCCCAATTCTGACCTGCAGGACAGAACACTGTATACATAATAAATAGATAAATCTTTAAAAAAAATTGACTTTGTCAGAAATAACCTAGACTTGCTTTGGTTCAGATCTGTATTCTGAGAGGTAGTTTCCTCTCGCTGATGACAGGCATTTATTTCCATTACAGAAATAAGGGTGGCACCCGGCATGTCCCTCAGTCAAGTGCACGTGAGAAAAGATGGATTTCATCCACTGCAATGAGTGCAAGGGGACCAAAGGAAGAATTTATGACAAACTGGAGTCTAAGCTTCCTGATATAGATGAACAGGAAGCTAAGACCAGGGAAGCTCAGCAGGGTTCTAGGCCAGCAGCAGGCATGCGGCACACGGAACACGGTCCATAGCAGCAGCAGCAAGGGTGTGTCCACACCACCCTGTGCAGACCCAAGGCTGGCCAGGCCGCGTGTGTTACACAGTGCCAACGGCTCAGGAAACGCCCCGTTCCCTCAGTCACATGTCCGTAGATAGAGTGCTGATGGCCAGCACCGCCCTGCTGTCCTGAGAGCATGTGGAGGCAATGTAAGTCATCTCCTGACAAAATAGATTTTTACATTATTTTTTTTTTTAGGCAGGGTCTCACTATGCAGCCCTGGACAGCCTGAAACCCCCTATATTAACCTCAAACTCACAAAGATCCTTCTGCATCTGCCTCTCACGTACTGGGATTAGAGGTATGTGTCACCATGCCTGGATGCTTTGTTTAACTTTATTTTCCTAATTATTACTATTATTATTAGCATACACCTCACATGCAGGTCAGAGGACACGCCTGTGCTCATGTTAGCTCCCAGGATTAAACTCAAGTCACGGCTTTTATGGCAACCTCATTTGCCTGCTGAGCCATCTCACTGGCCCCATGGTCAGGTTTTTAACTAGAACTGGGGGAAACGGGACCCTGTGGCTGGACTGCCGACACCCGGTCCAGCCTCGTCCCTCCGTGTCTGGAGCTCGGCTGGCTGCCTTACCTGTCCACTTTGCAGGCTTTGTACCAGCCGCCGTACTCTCCGAAGGATGTCCCGTCCTTCTGCTTCCCCTAGTGCAACAGAGAACCGAGTGAGCGAAGGCCGACTGACCCGGCAGGACGGCCGCCCTCACGCCCTCGCCGCAGCACAGCCTTACTTTGCACTCTTCCCTCTCCTCCGCGTGCATCCAGATGGGCTTGTTCTCGTCTAGGAAGAAGAGACAGCCCTTTGTAAGGCGAAGAATAAGGACACTGGAGCCGGGTGTGATGGCACACACCTTTAATCCCAGCGCTTGGGAAGCAGAGGCAAGCAGAAGGCTGAGTTCCAGGCTAGCCTGGTCTACAAAGGAGTTCCAGGACAGCCAAGGCTACATAGTAACCACCGAGCAGCTGGCCTCTAAGGCTGTCAGGGATTGCAAGAGTTGATCTTGTTTTCATATGAGCCTTCTCAGGAATTTTTTTTCTATATTTTCATGTGTGTGTATATGTATGATGTGCATGTGTGTGCATATGTATGTTTTGCATGTATGTGGTCACACATATGTGGGAGTGAGTGTGCACAGGTGTGAACATGCACATGGAGGCCCCAGGCTGGTGTCTGGAGGCCTTCTACCACTCTTTCTGACTTATTCAATGAGGCTTACTCAATCTTTCAACAAACCCAGAACTCACTCTACAGCTTGTCTCTCTAGTCAGCCTGCTCTAGAGACTCTGTTTCTGCTTCTGAGGCTGCCACACCCGCCTGTCATCTCCATGGGGCCTGGGGATCTGCACATGGCAAGCACTGCACCCCTCATCCTCTCCCTGGACTAACGCTGACAGGTCGAGTCCACCCTGGAGGAAAGCCCTGCCCAGGCACCGGATGGAGACAGCTATTAATGTCTCGCACCGAGGCTGTCAGATGAGGAATGCATCCTTACCGGACAGACGTGAGACGCTGTAAAACAGCCATACACATAAAAATAATTTCAAAATAAATAAATGACTAATAAGTGCTTAAGTGAAAGAAAACCCCATGTGTGCATGTAGTAATTATCAGAACCCTTTGGCTCCATCATGTGAACTTTCCTGCCCTGTACAGATAATTGCCATCTGAATGCTTCATGTGATACTTTGTAAAATAAATATTTAACACAAAAATGTTTTTGAGGGGCTGGAGAGATGGCTCAGTAGTTAAGAGCACTGGCTGCTCTTCCAGAGGTCCTCAGTTCAATTCCCAGCAACCACACTGACGGCTCAAAACCGTCTATAATGGGATCTGGTGCCCTCTTCTGGCCTGCAGGAATACATGCAGGCAGAACACTGTACACATAATCAATCAATCAATCAATCAATCAATCAATCAATCAATCTTAAAAAGTGACACTTTAAAAAATGTTTTTGATTCAGAAATTTAAGTTTATTTATGTATTTATGTATAGTGCTCTGTCTGTATCTACATCTCCACACCAGAAGAGGGAATCTGATCCCATTATAGGTAGTTGTGAGCTGCCACATGAGTGCTGGGAATTGAACTCAGGACCTCTAAAAGAACAGCCAGTGCCCTTGACTGCTAAGTCATCTCTCAGGCTTTGATTCAGCAATTTACATTCTATAAAATACTATTTCCCTGCACGTCCTTCAGTGGCACGGGCAGAGGGTCGGCAGAGCAAGCAGGACTCCAGCCGGTCTCCTGAGGCGCAGGCTGGCACCAACACTTCCTCCTCACACTGTGCCTTGGACACCTGTGGTGTCTGACGGGTGTCAAGCAGGCGGGGGCACAGTGGGGACTCTGTACTTGTCACGGGGCCCCAGGGTGTCAGCACACTATGGACAGACCGAGGCTCTAAGCAAAGGTTCTGGAGTTGATGGCTCAGGCCATGTCTGAAGCAAGCCTGGGCTCTGTAGAAAGCACCATGAAAGGCCTGAGAGGAGGCAGCCTCACTGAGCTGGGACAGGACCCAGGCACATTGCACTCAGGACCCCTCGCTAATGTTCATTCACTGAGAAACAAAGCTGCAAGCAAAGTCCCAATGAAATGCTTTCTTTACAAACTGTCTGGGTCGTGGTCTCTTCAGAGCAATGGGACAGTGACTAAGACAACATAAGATAATAACATCTTTGAGAAGGGGATGAGAACACTGTGGGGACTCGGGCATTACTGCCAATTTCAAGTTGGAGACCACTCTCTTCAATACATACAATGAATACATTTCCTTAGAATATGTCTTACCGTCCACAGAACCAAACTCCCGTTCATGTGCACGGGTGAGAATCTCCTTGTACAGCGTTTCTGCTTGTTTGAACTTCCCTTGCTTCAGATAACAGGAGGCCTTCAAATAAAACACAGCACTCAGTTCCTTCTTACACAAACACAGCTGGATTTTTATCTGCAGGTGCCTCGTGGCCCTCTGGAACATACCAGGTTATTCTTCGTCTTGGCCACATTGGGGTCATCGGGTCCTAGCTTTGTCTGGTAAATCTCCAGGGCCCTCTGGTAGTAATACTCCACCTCCTCATACTTGCCCTGGTTCTGGCACAGTAAGGCCAAGTTATTTAACTGCTTGGCAACATCTGGATGATCCTTTCCCAGCACCTGGAGTTAAAAACAGTGAATCAGAAACACCACCATCCACTCCACTGTCTGCCTCCTGCAGGGCTTCCTCTGAAGGCAGACTGGAAACCCTCACAGGCCTCTCACCCCACATCACAACAGAGTGGTTGGAGTCTGACCTCAGCCAGAGGAGAGGGAGGGGAGGGGAGGGGAGGGGAGGGGAGGGGAGGGGAGGGGAGGGGAGGGGAGGGGAGGGGAGGGTGCTGCACTCACATCCTTAGCGCCTTTTTTTTCGGGTGGGAAAACACATGCTGAAACAAGGTCTCATGATCCCTGGGCTGGGCTCAACTCACTATGTAGCCAGGGATGACCTAGAACTTCAGATTCTCCTGCCTCTGCCCACCAAGTGCTGGGATGGCAGGCCTGAGCCACCATACCTGGCTGTTTAGCTTTTTGTTTTTTGTTTGTTTTGGTTTTGTTTTGTTTGGAAGAGTGTGTGCGTGGGAAGGGGGTCCTCACTCTGTAGTGCAGGCTAGCCTGGAACTCACTATTGAACCGAGGCTAGTTTTGAACTCTTGGATGCTGGGATTACAGGTCTAAGTTTCCACACCCTTTAGCTGCTCTGTCTACTTCATGGCAGCTACCACCATGGAACTAAGGAAAGCTGGGTTCACGAAGGCTTGGATTACAGGAGTTAAATGTCCCACCCCGGCTGTGTGCCCTTCTGCAGCCAGCCCCTTTACTATGGAATCATCACCCAGGACCTCAGTGGGGCGTCCCTACATCTAATGCCAAGGAGTCTTCCCACCCTCCCCTGGCCGCCTCCTCATAAGCACACCTGCTTTGTTTTTGGCAAGTCTCACTGCCAAAAACCATCCTGCTGATCCTTCCCTTCCTAACCCTCCCCTGGAACACAAACCCAGAAGTGCAAGGGTTCTCCCGTGTCTTCCCCACCTCCGCATCCTCCCTAGAAAAGGTGCCTGGCACAGGACCAAGAACAAACTCACACTTAATTCCCTCCAGACCCTGGCCAAGAACTGGGTGTGGTGGCGCACGCCTATAGTCCCAGCACTCAGGAGGCAGAGGCAGGTGGATCTCTGAGTTCAAGGCCAGCCTGGGCTACAGAGTGAGTTCCAGGACAGCCAGGGCCACACAGAGAGAGACTGTCTCGGAAAACCAAACACAGACTGGCCAAGCACTGGTCTCGGCACTGCTTTACTCCTGCACACTGCTCTCGGGCACCAGCTGCCCTGCCTCTGACACTGTGAAGTCAGCAGCCAAGATTCAGTTCAAACACAAAGCTTCCCTGGAAAGCTGACTCGACACTCCAAGCCCTAGGCTGGAGGAGTCTCTGCTCCCTCCTCTCCTGTGGTTCCATCCGACATCTCGGGCCCTGAACAGTCAAGGGACTATGCTCCTGCTAAGCAAGAAGTTCTACATGACACAGTTTAATACATTTCTTACCTTTCTATCTTCTTTCTCCGCCCCCCGCCCCCCCACACACACACCGTGACAGGACTTTGCTGTTTTCTCCAGACTAGTATTGGGCTTCTGAATTTAATAAAGAACTCAGACCACAGTGATGTGCCAGGTGCCTTCTGAATTGGCAGATCACCTTCCAGGTCCTTCTAATCCTTGACCCATCTGTGCTGACCCTGCTTCTAACCCCAGGCCATTTAATAAGTGTGCAGGTGACTGAACAATATTATCTAAGCAGACCAGAGAGATGGCTCAGTGGTTAAGAGCACTTGATGCTCTTGCAGAGGACCCAGGTTTTATTTTCATTTTCTAGCATCCACATGGTGGTTCACAACCATCTATAACTTCAGTTCCAGGGGATCCCATGCCATCTTCTGACCTCTGAGGGTGGTATACATGCAGGCAAAACACTCACACATGAAATAAAGTGAATAAATCAAATAAATTGAAATATTATCTATATATTTGATAATCCTCGTCATATGGCTCAAAATTAAATGATCACCCCCCAGGATCACTGATAAACAACTCAAGAAACACCAAGCTGGGGCTGGAGAGATGGCTCAGTGGTTAGGAACATCAGCTAGAGGACCTAGGTTCGGTTCCCAGCATCCACATGGCAGTTCCAAGGGATCTGGTGCCCTCTTCGGGCCTCAGGTGACAACAAGCACACATCCAGTAACATACAGGCTTGTAGGCAAAACACTCATACACACAGAACAAAAATGAAGACACCCTAAAAGGAAAGAAAACCACCAAGCTGAACTGTGACATTCAGCCCCGCAGACTAGTCACCCTGTCTAGGGCAGCGAACAGTGTCTGGGGACCTGTGACAAGGACAGAGTCCCCACTGCGCTCTGGACACACTGTGTTGCTTGTCACAGGAGACAAGGCCCCGCCCACTTGATACCCGTCAGACACCACAGGTGTCCAAGGCACAGTGTGAGGAGGAAGTGTTGGTGCCAGCCTGCGCCTCGGGAGACCGGGTAGAGTCCTGCTTGCTCTCTGCCAACCCTCTGCCCATGCCACTGAAGGACGTGCAGGGAAATAGACAGTTATCTAAGATTTATTTATCGGTCTGAGTGTTTTGACTACATTATGTCTCCACACCACATTCTTACTTGGTGCCCACTGAAGCCAGATGAAAACTTTGGATTCCCCTAGAACTGGAGTTACAGACAACTGCGAGCCCATGTGGGTGCTGGGAACTGAACTTGAGTCTTCTGGAAGAATATCCAGTGCTCTTAACTGCTGAGCCCTCTCTCCAACTCCAGTAAACTCACTCTTGTTTTAGAGACAGAGTCTCTCTATGTAGTCCTGACTGCCTAACTCTGTACACTAGGCTTTCCTGGAACTCGCTCTGTAGACCAGGCTGGCTTTGAACTCAGAGATCCGCCTGCCTCTGCCTCTCAAGTGCTGGGATTACAGGCGTGCGCCACCACCGCCCAGCTGTAAACTTATTCTTAAACTTGAATGTCTTTAATGGCAAGTGCATACCATCACTGAAACGCAGAGAGGCTGCACCGACCACTTGCCACTCAGAACCTCATTCTGGTCAACAGCAGGAGGAGCAGGGCTACCCACAGGAAGCTGAACCCTGAACACAACCCCAGCGGCAGGCTTCTGTCTTAGCTCTCTGCCTTTCCACATGCCTTACTGTAGTAAGTGAACATAACAGCATCACAGTGCTCAGTTCTCAAACCGTAAAGTGACCACCTCCCCCAGAAAACTCAGTTTCAGCCAACAGGAAACTCGGCTGCCTCTTACCTTCTCTCTGATCTCCAAGGCTCGCTTACACAGCGGCTCGGCCTCCTTGTACTTCCCTCGCTTGCCATACAGCACCGCCAGGTTGTTCAGGGTTGCTGCCACCTGCCGAGACAACAAGCTGCTGAAGAGACGCCACAGGCAGGGGAGCCCCAGACCCGCCCACATGCAGTGACACATCCATCACATCAGAGGGATTCCCTACACACAGATTACTGAAACGAAACAGAGAGACATGATCTTGATTTTTCAATTTTTCTCAAAGTCACAAAGCCAACCAGAACAGACCTCTGTGCGAATCTAACCAGACTATAAAAAGACAACATGAATTCTTGAGAATCAATCTAGAAAAGGACATGCGATTTGATTGTGGATCAGAGTAAAGTGAGCCAGTGATCTGAGGAGGTGACTTCACAGACCAGAGTGACCGGAGTGTTAGCATGTCACTACCTGAGCAGGCCCTACCGGTGCCATCTGGGACAAGGTGGCTCTCAGACCCTCCCTGTTGAACTCGACATTGGCATGAGCTGGACAAAAACGTATTGGGGAAAATAAAGTGTGAACGGCAGGAAGAGGCAGGGATACACACCGCGGGGTGGTCTCTGCCCAGGGTTTTCTCACGGATAGCCAGGGCATCGTTCAGGAGATTGGCTGCATCCTTGTACTTGTTCTGGTCCCTAAACCAAAACACAGGTCAGTGTTCAGCTGGACGTCCCTAAACCCACCCATCTGGTTAGTTAGCAAGCCACTTTTGATACTGAAGATTGAACCCCCAGCATCCAGGCATACTAAGCATTTACACTACCACAGCCAGCCTGAACCTTTTTAAAATAACTTATCTTTATTTTATGTTCATTGGTGTTTTGCCTGCATGTATGTCTATGTAAGGGTGTCAGAAGCTCTGGAACTGGAGTTACAGACGGGTGTGAGCTGCCATGTGGGTGCTGGGAATTAAACCCAGGTCCTCTGGAAGAGCAGACAGTGCTCTTAACCACTGAGCTATCCCTCCAGCCCAGAGCCTGAATCTTTTTAAAATGTAATTTTGAAACTCCCTGCATTGCTGACCTAGAGAGGCAGTCCAAAGCAGTAGACAGAGCCTATGTAAATCAGACAGTGAGACCAGGAAATTCAGATTAAAAATGAAAAATTTGCCGGGCGGTGGCTCATGCCTTTAATCCCTGTACTCGGGAAGCAGAGCCAGGCGGATCTCTATGAGTTTGAGGTCAGTCTGGTCTGCAGAGCGAGATCCAGGACAGGCACCAAAGCTACACAGAGGAACTCTATCTTAAAAAAAAAAAAGAAAAGAAAAAAGAGAAGAAAAAGAAAAATTATGGCCAGGCAGTAGTGGTGCACCCTGCTGTGGGATGTTCTGTATGTCCTGTGGGAGCCCGTTCTCGGGTTCCTCGTGGCTTTACCCAGCAGGTCCACATAGAGGATGATTAGGACCACGGGCCTGAGTGCAGGTGTCTGAGATGGTCTGAACTTGGCTGTGCTGTGGGATGGTCTGTATGCCAAATTGCTCTGATTGGTCAATAAATAAAACACTGACTGGCCAGTGGCTAGGCAGGAAGGATAGGCGGGACTAACAGAGAGGAGAAATAAAAGAACAGGAAGGCAGAAGGAGTCACTGCCAGCCACCCCCAAGACAAACAGCATGTGAAGATGCCAGTAAGCCACGAGCCACATGGCAAGGTATAGATCTGTAAAAATGGATTAATTTAAGCTATAAGAACAGTTAGCAAGAAGCCTGCCCCGGCCATACAGTTTGTAAGAAATATAAGTCTCTGTGTTTACTTGGTTGAGTCTGAGCGGCTGTGGGACTGGCGGGTGACAAAGATTTGTCCTGACTGTAGGCCAGGCAGGAAAACTCTAGCTATAGCACACTGTAATCCCAGCACTCAGGAGGCAGAGGCAGGCAGATCTCTGTGGCTTCAAGGCCAACCTGGTCTAGAGAGCAAGTTCCAGGACAGCCCAGGAAGTTACATAGAGAAACCCTATGTTGAAAAACCAAATGTGTGTGTGTGTGTGTGTGTGTGTGTGTGTGTGTGTGTGTGTGTGTGTGTGTACTCAAAGAAATACATATTGAAACAATACCTGACAATACCAACAGGACACAAGGAAACACCCAGCGCTGCCCACACAGAAGCACTGTGGCAGGGGCACACAGGTGTACCATGCCTCTAAAAAGCAGTTGGGCAAAGTGTACTAAGAACTGGCAAAGGTTTAAATGAGAATCTTAGATTATCCTAAGAGGGAAAACAATCCGAATTTTTGGACAACACTTAGGGACATTCATTGGTATATTCAAGTGTCAGAAAATGTACTGGAAAGACTCAGTGGTTAAGAGCACTTGCTCTTGCAGAGGACCCAGGTTTGGTTCCTAGCACCCACATGGTAGCTCACAACCATCTGTAACCTGCACAGGGAGACCTGATGGCCTGCCTCTTCTGCCCTCCAAGGGCACTGCACACACATGGTGCACAGATACATACAGGCAAAACACTCACACACATAAAATAAAATAAATTAACACAAAGTCAAAAGTGGCTGAGTTGGTTGGTGCAGAGAGCTATTCGGGAAGTAGTGGCCCACTGGCTAATGACAGCACCTTCTCTGGTCCTGTGAGACCCCCAGCCACTGAGCTGGCTGAATAGTCTAGATTAACTGCTGGCTATATGAAGTGGACGGGAAGGCTGGAAAGCTGTCTCATAGATGTTTATGAAACACTCTGCAGAAAGCAGGCTGGTTCAAAGCTGCCTCTCAGAAAGTCTAGTGCGTAACCCAAGGACTAGCCTGTACACCAGGGCCAGGATGTTGAGCATGGTGGCCACGTCGGGGTGGTCATGGCCCGAAGTCTTCTCCAGGTCTTCCAGGGCCTGCTTGCAGAGGGGCACCGCCACCTCGTAACGCCCCTGCGAGGCATACTGGATCACCAGGTTGTGGAGTGTGCGCAGCCTTGCCGGGATCTCATAGCCCCCCTGCTGGGCGGCGGCCGCAGCGCTGCTGTGCTGCTGCTGGACTGCATGGAGAAGTGCATGGCAAAGCGGTTAGGACAGCGCAGTTCACACTTCAACCCACACCCTAGTTCCAAGTTAGTGCAGACCCAGGAAATTCAGACTTTCCTGGGTGACCCCTGAGCAAGCCAAAAGAGAAACAGCCTCGGGGACAGTGTACTGCAGACTGACAGCATGCGATTTCTCCAGCTGGGAAATCAAAGGAAAGGCAGGCAGCTCTGAGTCCTTTAACCTTGCAAATGAAGACCCACAGGTCTATGCACTGGTGTGTAGCCTCTACACTAACATCCCAACACACACTGACCACTTCAAAGGTTGGGGAAACAAGCATCTCCCAGGTATGGTGGCACACGCCTACAATCCCAGCATTGAGGAATCTGAGAGACGGCTCAGTGGTTAAGAGCAGGTGCTTACTGTTCCTTCAAAGGACTAGAGTTCAGGTCCCAGCACCCACATGGCAGCTCCCAACCAGCTGTAATCCCATTTCTAGAGGCTCTGCTACTCTCTTCTGACACCAGACACCCACATAGTGCATATATAGACATGCAAATTAAACACTCATACACAGAAAATACATTTTTTAATCTTAGAAAAAAGTCCCAGGGACTGGGCATGGTGGGACATGCCTTTAAATCCCAGCACTCGGGAGGCAGAGGCAGATGGATCTCTATGAGTTCAAGGCCAGCCTGGTCTACAGGGTGAGTCCCAGGCTAACCTGGGCTATCACAGTGAGACCTTGCATAAGTACACAGACAGCAATCCCACAGGCTAAGCACAGGCTCTTCCATCTATGACAAGAATGTCCCCAGAGGGAAAGCAGCAGGGCTGCACAGCATGTCCAGTGGCCCAGCTGCACATGTGCAACTCACTTCCTTGTCCTGGGTCATCTTCGTCATTCGGGAAGAGGTCATCCAGTGGCTCTTTGGCGGAATCAGAGTCTTTGTCCTCCTACGAGAGACCCAGAGCATCCTTCACTCCACAGAACCCACATGCTACCTGGATAGCCTTAACGTAACATTTCTCCTTTCTATTTACTACAGACCTGACAAGACAGCCAGTTTTTGTTTTTGTTCTTATTTATTTATTTATTTATTTATTTTAGAATTAAATGTATGATCATCTGCAGTCTGGTTTAGCTATCAGTTTAGTAAAGAGCAATGACTTTACTAAATATGCCTACCTTGCACAAGGCCTAAGGCTATAGATACCCACCCACCCCCACAAAATAAATGAATGAATGAATGAATGAATGAATGAATGAATAAAAGGAGTAAAGAGGGTTTGCTAGACTAAAACTGAGGAATCTTAACTGCAGGCACAGTGTGTCAAGACAGACCCTGACTACATTTCTAGACCTTAGATTCCTCCACTGTTTTCAGATGAAGTTCTAGCAGAGAAGGAAAGTCTTCTGGAAATCAAAACTGCGCAGACAGGAAGAAGAGGTGCACCTGTTCTCCCCAGAGCAACCGAGGGAGGAACTCCCTGGTCTATGCCTACAGTGGAGTAACTAGGGGTCCCATAGGAGCTAAAATCCTGTCAGCTCACATCGTAACTTCAACAGAGGCCTGCACAGGGCACAAGACAAAACAGTGACAACAGAGTCCGGAGAGCAAACAGCCCGACCAGCTGACACAGGAGCATCACCGTGTGGGTGAGAGCGCCACCTCTGGAAGGACAAACGGGTAAGCAAATCTCACTCTAGAACACCCCACCGGGGATAATGCATCCTCAAAGACACCAAGACCAGGAGAAACAAGCAACTGGGTGTTCAAATGAGAGGCGGCCAGATGGGGCAAGAACCGGGGCCGCAGCTCAGTGGAGAGCAGCTCAGTGGAGAGCAGCTCAGTGGAGAGCAGCGGCTTATCGTGGGCAAGGCCCCAGCTCCATCTCCATCACAAAGCCCAGACACCCACTCAGCTAAGCCAGAGTGCTACTAACAACTCCCCACCAAATGAAAAAAGGGCCAAAGGGGACAACACAGAAGCTCAGGCATACCAACTGCAAAGTGGAGGCCGGCGCTGTCGCCGCAGACCTGAGCACAAACTAAAACCGACCTGTGAGCAGAACTAACAGCAAACTCCCTAATTAGAAGCAAAGACTTACTTTTATTACTCTGTTTTTTCCAGACAGGCTCTTGCTATATAGTTCTGTCTGGCCTGGTACTCACTATGTAGACCAGGCTGGCCTTGAACTTGCAACAATTCTCCTGCCTGTGCCTCCCGAAGTGCTCAGATGACAGGCATGAGTCACGACACCTGGCCAAGACTTGCTTTTAGATTGCCTATTGGCACTTCCTGAGCAGAGCATGGGTACCACACTTGGCAAAGCCACTCACCGAGGGAGAGATGTCATCGTCGTACTTCTTCAGCTGGTTCATGAACTCCAGGTGTTTCTTTTCTTCCTCCAGCTGAGCCACAGACTGCTCACTCTTCTGTAACTTCTGCTGGGTGTTGGCCAGCTCATCACGCAGCCACTGGTTCTCCTGGCACAGGCGACGAACCTGAGCACGTAGCTTCTGTTTCTCTGACTCCACGGCATTCAGGTGATTGGACAGGGCCATCATCACCTGATCAAAAGAGATGTTTCCCTACTGCAGCCTTTGGAGGAGAGCCCCAGGACACACATGTGGGCTAGCAGCTCCAACTCACATTCACAAAATTTTCCCCGGTGCATGTAAACAAGATCTGTCATTTATTTCCCCTTTGACTCTGCACAGTTTACACTGGAGTGTCAGCACCACAAGCTTGGAACATCTGCAAGCCACTTTTCCATAAGAGCACTTCAGTGGACTGGAAATGCACCCGTCTCCTCTTCCGTCCATTCCACTTTCTACGGAGGTCAGCCAGCCTAACTCTGCATGGGCCTGCTTCCACACGAGGGTCCATGCATCTGCTTAGAGTGCAGGCAGGTGAAGGGCCAGAGGTGGAGCTGGGGAGGGCAACATGCAAATCATCCACCACTAAGGAAGGCAAGGGAAGAGTCTCTGGAGCTACCAACTGCTGAAAATGCCAGCACAATCCCAGGCACACTAAGGCAAAACAAGGCAGAGGAAGCCGGGGGCTTTGGCCTTGCCCTCTGCGGGCCATGTATTTGCCTGTTCTGCCATAGCATAGTAACTGGGTAACCATTCCCCCCTAAGTACAAAATATGAAACACCATAAGGCGAGCTTTTTCTTATTTCCTTTAAAAAAAAAAACAAAACAAAAACAAACAATCATCTACCAAGCAAACAAACCAAAAAAAAAAAAAAAAAAAAAAAAAAAAACCAACCATGTTCCTAACACCTTTCAACAACAGAACTTGAGGCTGGCAAGCAGGTAACGGTGCTTGCCACCAAGCCTGATGACCTAAGTCCAATCTCTGGGCCCAACATAGTGGACTCCCATGGATCATTCTCTAACCCACATGTGCATGCCACAGCAAGAATGTGCATGCATGCACAAAATAGGTAAGCATGGCCTAGTGGTATATGTCTTCAAACCCGGCAGAGACAGAGGCAGGCAGATCTCTCTGTATGCTTGAGCCTGATGAATTTCAGTGGCAACAGCTAATGGAGACCTGGTCTGCCAGGCACTTCTCAGCCTGGAAACCATCCAGAATTCATCTAGCTTCCTGTACATGATTTCGGGCTTGAGTCTGAAACAGGTAACCAGGAACTAAGTTTGTGTATCCTGGATGTATTTAACAGATGTTGGTCCTTTAAACTCTTCGAGATCTGCTGCATATGACATTTAAAATGTTTAAGTTTTCTGCAGTGAACTGTAACCATTCCTGGCAGTGTCCCCTTTGAGGTCTCCAAGAAGATGATGAGGCCCTGCAACAATGATGTCACCAGGACTATGACAAGGCCACTAAGCTGACAAACACCACCCAAAGATCAGCTCTGGACTACAAACTGCCCAGGACAATTTCAAGGCAGTTAGCTAAGATCCAGCCTCATAGACTGCTCCAGCCAGGACTTCAGAGAAGCCCTGCACTTTCCTACCACACTGAGACTGGACAAGAGCCAGTTCTCCCGGGATTTGGCCATTATCTCAATTGTCTCGGGTCCCCAAAGATGTTGTTGTCTCCAGACAACAGGAAGGAATTTTTTTTTTCTGAATTGGCTACAGGAAATAATTTTAAGAATACAATGCCCACATTTCCAAGAGGTTTTTGGTCATTTGGTGGATTATGGATGTTTATCATCATTTGCGGGGGTGGGTGCAAGTTGGTAATGGTCATGGTCAGGAAGGAAACTAAGCAAAGGAGGTTAGATTAAGGGAGCTCTTTCTAAAAAAGATGAAAAAAAGGGGGGGGGGGGTAGCCGGGCGGTGATGGTGTACACCTTTAATCCCAGCACTCAGGAAGCAGAGGCCAGCCTGGTCTACAGAGTGAGTTCCAGGACAGGCTCCAAAGCTACACAGAGAAACCCTGTCTCAAAAAAAAAAAAAAGGGGGGGGGAGGGGAGGCGGGGATATATAAGAATGATAGTATGAGCCGGGCGGTGGTGGCGCACACCTTTAATCCCAGCACTCGGGAGGCAGAGCCAGGCGGATCTCTGTGAGTTCGAGGCCAGCCTGGGCTACCAAGTGAGCTCCAGGAAAGGTGCAAAGCTACGCAGAGAAACCCTGTCTCGAAAAACCAAAAAAAAAAAAAAAAAAAAAAAAAAAAGAGATTTTTTTGTGTACTGATACAAATTTAATGTTATTTTTGTTATAACATACTATATATATGTTTCTACTCTTGTTTAAGGTATTGCAGCTCATTTAAAATGTAATGTAAAGTTTGTAGTACTTGAAAGCTATTATTACAAACTATTTAGGATAATAAAGAAATGCAAGTTAATAGTCATCAATAACAATCAAAGTTATAGTTATGTTAGGTATGTTTTCAAGGTCAAACAGAGATATATTTTAGATAGATAGATGGTCTTCAAACACTCCAGAGACCTACAGAATACTGCATTTAAGATGTTTTAATAACATAAGGCTTTTCATGACAGTGAGATACATCTGCTCCTGGCAGCACCAATCTACTTCAGAGATGATGATGAGCACTGAAAAACCTTCATGTGGAGTTTGCTTTCATTTGTGGCAAAGTTAGCCACTGGGCAAGAAACTGCCCTTGCCTTGACTGCTGACAGCGTGCCGTCTAAATTAGACAAACAGGACACAAAAGGCGACTGCTGAACTTTGCCAAGACAAGGCAGGACAGTCCTTCAAAATTTCTGATTCACAGAAAAGTCTGTCAGATATTCTAGGCCTGTAGGCTGAAGATAGATGCCTAATATTGTAGATGAACTTGAGGTGACATCTAGGCAGCCAGCTGTCTCTGTCATTTCTACAGTTTTGGAAACTGTTTGCTCTGCACTTCCTGTTTACTCAGGCAATATCTTATCCACCTCGAGTCTCTGATGGAGTTGAAGACTAGTTAGAGTTTTATAGGTTTTCTTTGTTACCAAATTCAGAAAAGAAATGTACAAAAGAGGGCTGGAGAGATGGCTCAGAGGTTAAGAGCACTGACTGCTCTTCCAGAGGTCCTGAATTCAATTCCCAGCAACCACATGATAGCTCACAACCATCTGTAATGAGTTCTGGTGCCCTCTTCTGGCCTGCAGGTCATACATGATGTATACATAATAAATAAATAAATCTTTAAAAAAAAAAAAAGTAAAAAAAAAAAAGAAATGTACAAAAAAGATGTAAAGTTTATAAGGTTGAGAGACATAACAGCTCAAGTTGTTTATCTAAGAAAATGTTTTAAGGTCTAAAATGATATTTTTAGGTTGGTAATACAAGTTATGATAGAAAGTGATTTAGGTATAAAACTTTGGACTCATCAAGATAGGATAGATAATAGAGTAATTTCTCCAAACTTGCCAAATACAAATGGACTGGACATTGTAAACGTAATTCTTACCTGATAATTGTTCTTATTGTATATAGTTTTACTATTTTAAAGTTAAAACCTTTTTATTTAGACAAAAAGGGAGAAATGTTGAGGAATATTTGGTTGCACTGTGACACTCCAAGATTGTTAATAAAGTTAAACCTTGAATCGAGGGGCACAGTCTACAACTAGCTGACCAGAATTAGCCATAGAGATTTCAGAGGGCACAGATAGAGGAACAGGGAGAGACAGGGAGAGGCTTAGAGAGATTTGTGGTCTTTCCGACATGGGAAGGTGGAGAGGGAGGGTCAGCCAATCATTCCTCTGCTGCTCTCTTGATCTATCAGGTTTGTGCCTCAGTATCTGACTCCTGAGTGTGGTGATATATCTTGTACCCTAATAAAATTTTCCTGAAGATCAGAGAACAAAACAAACTCCTAGATTAAACATAGATGCCAGGCAATGGTGGCACACACCTTTAATCTCAGCACTCGGGAGGCAGAGATCCGTCTGGATCTCTGTGAGTTAGTTCAAAGCCACCATGGACTATATGAGATTGATTCAGTCTAGGAGAGAAACAGAGCCAGGCAGTGGTGGCACACACCTTTAATCCCAGTACTTGGGAATCACACACCTTTACTCCCAGCACTGGGAAGGAAGTGATATGGCTGGGCGGAGAAAGGTACATAAGGCGTGAGGAGACAGGAACTAAGGCTTTTTGGCTGAGCCCTTTTCTGCTGGAGCCCTTTTGGCTAGAGCCTTTACAGCTAGAAGATTTTTTGGATGGAAACCCTTTTGGTAAGATTGCCATTTTTGCCGGGCGGTGGTGGCACACGCCTTTAATCCCAGCACTCGGGAGGCAGAGCCAGGCGGATCTCTGTGAGTTTGAGGCCAGCCTGGGCTACCAAGTGAGTTCCAGGAAAGGCGCAAAGATACACAGAGAAACCCTGTCTCGAAAAAAAAAAAAAAAAAAAAGATTGCCATTTTTAATTATGTTAATCCTACCTATCCATGAGCATGGGAGATCCTTCCATTTTCTGATATCTTCTTCAGTTTCTTTATTTAGAGATTTAAAGTTCTTATCAAAAAGGTCCTTCACTTGTTTAGTTAGTGTTATCCCAAGGTACTTTATATTATTTGTGGCTACTGTAAAGGGTGATGTTTCTCTGACTTCTTTCTCAGCCCTTTTATCATTTGTGTATAGGAGAGCTACTGATTTTTTTGAGTTGATCTTGTATCCTGCCACTTTACTAAAGGAGTTTATCAGCTGTAGGAGTTCCCTGGTAGAGTTTTTGGGGTCACTTATGTATACTATCATATCATCTGCAAATAGTGAAAGTTTGACTTCTTCCTTTCCAGTTTGTATCCCTTTGATCTCCTTATGTTGTCTTATTGTTCTAGCTAGAACTTCAAGTACTATATTGAATAAATATGGGGAGAGTGGACAGCCTTGTCTTGTTCCTGATTTTAGTAGAATTGCTTTGAGTTTCTCTCCATTTAATTTGATGGTGGCTGTTGGCTTGCTGTATATTGCCTTTATTATGTTTAGGAATGTTCCTTGTATTCCTGATCTCTCTAAGACCTTTATCATGAAGGGGTGATGGATCTTGCCAAAGGCTTTTTCAGCATCTAATGAGATGATCACGTGGTTTTTTCCTTTCAGTTTGTTTATATGGTGTATTACATTGACAGATTTTCGTATGTTGAACCATCCTTGTCTCCCTGGGATGAAACCTACTTGGTCATGATGGATAATTTTTCTGATGTATTCTTGGATTCAGTTTGCCAATGTTTTGTTGAGTATTTTTGCATCAATGTTCATGAGGGAGATTGGTCTGTAATTCTCTTTCTTTGTTGCATCCTTGTGTGGTTTGGGTATCAGGGTAACTGTAGCCTCATAAAAAGAGTTTAGTAGTGTTCCTTCTATTTCTATTGTGTGGAACAATTTGAAGAGTATTGGAATTAGTTCTTTGAAATTCTGGTAGAATTCTGCACTGAAACCATCTGGTCCTGGACTTTTTTTGGTTGGGAGACTTTTGATGACTGTTTCTATTTCTTTAGGGGTTATTGGTCTATTTAAATGGCTTATCTGGTCTTGATTTAACTTTGGTATGTGGTATCTATCCAGAAAATTGTCCATTTCTTTCAGATTTTCCAATTTTGTGGCGTACACAGGTTTTTGAAGTATGATCTGATGATTCTCTGGATTTCCTCGTTGTCTGTTGTTATGTCTCCCTTTTCATTTCTGATTTTGTTAATTTGGGGCTCTCTCTTTGCCTTTTGGTTAATTTGGCTAGGGGTTTATCTATCTTGTTGATTTTTTCAAAGAACCAACTCTTTGTTTCATTGATTTTTTGTATTGTTCTCTTGGTTCCTATTTCGTTGACTTCAGCCTGGGAACCCTTTCCAGCTGGACCCCTTTCCACTGAGGACTCGGAGGGTCCGTAGGGTTGGTGAGGTGAGAAGTACCTGTGGCTTGTCCCTTTGTCTCTGATCTGTCAGCATTTACCCGAATATCTGGCTCTGGGTTTTTACTATAAGACCATTTTAGATTTTGTGTAACACCTGAGTTTTTACTAATAATAGAACAATTTAGGTAAACTCTTCACTAGGTGGTGACTTTCTTTATCAAAGACAAAACTGGTGATCCTGAAGTCTGTCCCCTGTTCATTCACAAACTGCACAAGCAGAGCACTAAGGAAGAAGCCATGCCCCAGTGCACTGAATTTGAACCAGGTTTCCTGTCAGGGCCACAAGTCCTCAGGGGGACATGCATGCTTCCACTGTCCTCATCTCTAGGTCAGAGTTGTTCAGACACTCAAAGCAATATGGCCCTGGGTTGCTGTGTGCTGACTGGGTACTGGTCCACCCTACTCTCTAAGCCCATTCACAACTAAGTGTCCCGACTGGTACCTGCGCCTCACTCAGGCCAAGCTCCAGCATCTCCAAGGACTTGCGGATCATGCTGGATTTCTCCTCCACCAGGTTGCTCTCATCGTCCTTCTTCAAGCACTTCAGTGTCTCCAGCAAACTCTGCAGGATGGAATTGTGCTCATTCTTCAGGGCTTCCAGCCCCTGAATCACCTGCTTTGTCTTAGAAATGATTTCATCCTGCGTCAGCTTTTCCAACTTCTCTTCCTTTATGTACACCATTGTGGACATGTTGTCATACATTCTAGAAAGGAGGAAAAAGGCAGACAGTTCATTATAGTCTGTGTTGATGTTACAACCTTAAACAGCCAACAGTGACAATTATAAATCATGTTTCACAGAGCTGGAGAGATGGCTCAGGGTTAAGAGCACTTGCTCTTAAAGAGGACCTGAGTTCAGTTCCCAGCACCACATGGCAGCTCACAACCATCTGTAGCTCCAATTCTAGGGGATTCAACGCCCTCTTCTGGCATCTGTAGGCACTGTACACACACACACACACACACACACACACACAGGCAAATAGCAATACACATAAAATAAAATAAGTAGATCTTTTAAAACTGTAAGCCAGTGGCAAGCAGCAGAGTCAGGCAGATCTCTGAGTACAAGGCCAGCCTGGTCTACAGAGTGAGTTCCAGGACAGCCAGGGCTACACAGAGAAACCCTGGGGAGGGGGGCATGGGACGACACTTAAAATTTTTAAATTATATTTTACATATGAAAATTAAAAATGAGGTTGTAGCTTTCGTCTTGAATATTCTATGATGTAATGACTTCCTTCGCAGACTTAAATTATTCTGGTTTACATCTGAATGATTTTTATAGGAGAATTAACAGTAACTAAAATTCATGCCAAATGTAAAGTTGCAACAGTGGACATGCCTTCTGAATGTTGACAAGCTTTATTTCCACAATGAGCTCGGACCTCCCTAGGCTCAGGCTGCACATCAAAGTCAAGCCAATGCCTTGAGTTTCATCCCCCAGTGTACACACACACACACACACACACACACACACACACACACACACACACACGAGGGAGAAGGGCAGACAGACAGACAGACAAGGAGAGCAGACAGACAGACAGACACACAGACATACATGGGGGGCAAACACACACACATAGACACAAATGGGCAAGACAGACACACACAGATACACATTGGGGGGGCAGACACACACACGGGGGGGGGGGGGGTCCGGGGCAGGCAGACAGACAGGGAGAGAGACAGGAGAGGGTGAGGGGAAGCAGGGAGAAAAAGAATTCCAAAGAATCCAAATATGTTTGGAGGCTATAGCTTTCCTAGAAATGAGACAGGGTGGTGGCAGGACATGGGCTGTGACCCTAGGGAGACAGGCACAGCCCTCCTGAGACTCAGCAGTCGGCAGACTCACTTGTGGAGCTGTTAGGAGCATGGCCTCAGAGACACCAGACACAGGAGTTCCTCAGTAATCAGACCCATCTCCCAGCCAGGAAAAGGAGCTGGGCACGTCCGGGAAGAGCTGGGCACATCCGGGAAGCAGCAGCCTCTTTGGCAGACACACTTCCCACAACTGGACTCGCTACTTTGGAGTCCTTTCCTTGCCAGGCTGCTCTCAAGTTTATTAGACAGCCATTTTTTCCTACAGGAAATGTCTCCTTGTAAACTGTACCCACTGAGCTGATTTCACCCTTCTCAAATATACAATGGAGACATGGTGGGTCGGTCACACCTGTAACCTAGCACACCAGAGGCTGAGGCAAGTCACAAGGTTACTGTGACTCTCAGGCCAGCCTGAACTACACAGAGTTTTGACTTTGTCTCAATGAACCACAAGTCATTAATTAAAATAAAATGAACATGAAATGTCTTCTGCTTAACACACATGACACGTCAAATACTATTCTGCAGGGACAGGGTTCTCCAAGGTTCTGATTTTGCAAGCTCTTCGCTCACAGGACCCCCAGGCACACCTTAGTCAGACCACTTTTGTGTTTCATCCCAGTCACCACGGTATAAATACAGACACACGTGTCACTGCAGAGAAAGAGATAGTGGCGTTTGTACTCAGATGCCCATCTCTCCATTCCTAAGCTAAGTAAGCTGCTAGAAGCACTGCTAAGGCAAGCTAGCTGTCTACTAGGAAACATAAAGGTAACACTCCACCCTCAATACCCACGAAAATTAGTTCCAGAGTGATGAGGGAATTAAATGTGGGGATTTTGTGTTTCTAGTGTTGAAAACAGAATCTGGGGCCTTGTACATCCTTGGTAAACACCCCCCACACACACTAAATACATTGTGTTGTTTAATTTTCTGAGACATGGTCAGACCCTTCCTGGAACACCCCTGCCCTCGGACTGGCATTACAAGCATGCACCACTTCGCTCAGGTTATGCAGGGCTGCAATGTTGGGAACCAAACCCAGGGCTGCGTGTGCTCTCTACCAACTGAAATACACATCCAGATCAAAGATGTCTTCTTAGCTTCATGCTCACTTCCTGACTGGAGATACCTCAAAGGCAACTCCTCAGGCTGCATCCAGCAGCTTTCAGCTGCATCCTTCACTCCTCCTGACGTGTCCTTTCGGGGCTCAGCCAGGACCTTGTAAAGCACAACTGAGGTCAGTGGATCCACAATAAAATGTTGGTCCTGGGGGCTGGAAATCGTGTGGTTGGTAGTGCTAGCCTAGTAAACACAAAGTCTCGATCCTAGAGTTGCCCAAACAGGATATGGGGTTAATTCCAACACTTGGGAGGTGGAGGCAAGGGAGTATGAAGTTCAAGGTCATCTTTGGCTACATAGCAAAGCTAGTCTGGGCTACATGAGCCTCTGTCTCACCCATAGTTAAAAGCACCTGTTCATGCAGAGGACTTGTGTTCAGTTCTACAAGATGGCTTATAACCAACCATCTCTATCTAAGTCCAGTTCCATGGAATCCAACACCCTCTGCTGGCCTCCACTGGCATTGCATATTCATACACATAAAACAAAATGAATCTTCAAAAGTTAAAATACACACTGGGCAGTGGTGGCGCACGCCTTTAATCCCAGCACTCGGGAGGCAGAGCCAGGTGGATCTCTGTGAGTTCGAGGCCAGCCTGGACTACCAAGTGAGTTCCAGGAAAGGCGAAAAGCTACACAGAGAAACCCTGTCTCGAAAAACAAAAACAAACAAACAAAAAGTTAAAATACAGACCTACAAGGTTTCCAGTAGAACCCAACTACAAAGCCATCTGTAGTACCAGTGCCTTTTAGCCCTGGCTCAGCCAGCCAGAGAGTTCTTGTCCTCAACAGTCAAGGCCAGCAGCCATGAGCAGTTGAAAAATAGATCTCTACCTCAGTTCAGTCCCTTAAGATTAAGGGATGGAGGCTAATGCCATGCAAGTCTGATGACCTGAAGTTTGATCGCTGAAGCACAGGGTGAAAAGAACCAACTCCCAGAATCTGCCCTCTTATCTGCACATTCACTATTCACAACATGGCATGCATACACTTGTTCCACATAAACACACAGGCATGCATGCATGCTCGTACACACACACAAATAAAAAGATTAAGGCATGGAAATCCAACAGGGGAAACAAGGTAGGGCAGACAGGCAGAGGGGGAGGGCAAATAATAGTGACAAAGGCTGGCAAACCACAGAACTACACACAGCAGGGCAGCGGCAGCCACTCAGACGATAAAATCAAAATCACCCGGAATGGCGGGGTGGGTGGGGATGTGGAGGGATATGGAGGAATGAATGGCTTAGCAGCAAAAAGCACTGGTTAGTCTCCCAGGAGACCTGAGTTCGATTCCAAGCACTAACACGGCAATTCACAACTGTCTTTAACTCCAGTCTTGGAGAATCTGACACCCTCTTCTGGTCTCTGCAAGCACCGTACATGTGTGATGCACAGTCATACACCCTCTCCTGGCCTCTGCAAGCACTGTACATGTGGTATACAGACATACACAATGGAAAATTCATACACATAAAATAAAGGTTACAAAAAATTTAAATAAAACATTTTTTTTTTTTTTTTTGGTTTTTCGAGACAGGGTTTCTCTGTGTAGCTTTGCACCTTTCCTGGGACTCACTTGGTAGCCCAGGCTGGCCTCGAACTCACTAAATAAAACATTTTTTAAAACAGATCACCCAGCTGGGCATGGTAGCGCACGCCTTTAACCCCAGCATTCAGGAGGCAGAGGCAGGAGGATAGCTGAGTTGGAGGCCAGCCTGGGCTACAAAGGGAGTTCTAGGACAGCCAGGGCTACAGAGAGAAATTGTTTGGGGGGGGGGGGGGCGTCACCCAAAACACGCTAAAGCCAACATGGCAGAGTCTGCTTCACCAGCTCTACTCTGCTGCACTGGGACATCTCCACATCATCAACCACATGGGCAGACTGTCTCCTACCATCGCCTAAGTGAGGCCATTACAGGCCTGTCTTTTTCTGGGGTGACCCCAACCCATTCCTGGGATCCCTGCTTGCATATCCTTTAACTCAAGATCTTGTCTTCCATTAAATGAGCTTCCAAGACCCCAATGATGAACCCTCTCTGAAGAAGCCCACAGCTACCCTCGGGTATGTCTTACTTCCCTTTTCTTGTTTTATTTTATTTCACGTATATGGGTATTTTGTCTCTATTATGTCTGTGTACCACATACATGCCACACCCTTGGAGGCCAGAAAAGGGTAGCTAATCCCCTAGAACTGGATGTTTGCCACAGTGGTTGTTTGCCACAGTGGGGTACTCGGAATCGAACCAGGGTCCTCTGGAAAAGCCGCAGTGCTCTAACCACTGAACCACCTCTCCAGTCCTCACTACTCTTCTAAGTGTGTCTCCCTCAATCCCTAAACCTACAGAAAAGCCTTTTTCTTTGAACTTTGCTTCTTTAAAAAAAATTTTTTTCTTGAAAAAAGCCTAAAATAGAGAAACTGCACATACTTCTGAGGACACATGATTGTTGTTTTGTCACACTTTATTTGTTTTGCATGTGTGCATGTGTGTGGACACACAGAGGACCACCTACAGGAGTCAGTTCTCATCTGCTACCGTGTAGATCCCAGGATCCAAACTCTGGTTGTCAGGGTGAGCAGCAGACACCTTTACCTCCTGAGCCATCTCACTGCCCTTGTTTTGAGACTGGATCTCACCATGTGGCCTTGGCTACCCTAGAACTCTCTATGTAGACCAGGCTGGCCTTGAACTCACACAGAGTTCTGCCTGCCTCTAACTCTCAAGTTCTGGGATTGAAGGTGTGCACTACCGTAACCAGCTCAGGAAACATGATTTATACCACATCACACTGAAGGGCTCCGCAGCGGGCTCCCACTTAAAGGTGGAACCAGCTGGTTTATGCAAGACCAACTCTCTAGAAGGCTAAGGCACTCCAACCCCCCACTTGTGAGACTAGAAACCATGGTACCCACATCTTCCAATTCACACCCTGCAAGCTCTTGCAGGTGGGTCTGCACAAGGAACAGCCAGAACGGTGCATGGTGTGGGTTCCATGCACGGGACACTACTGCAAGACCGCGCATTCTCTAGCAACTGCTGAGTGCGGCTGGGGCCTCAGGGCATCATTCCCGTCCCAGCCTGAAACTCTGGGAAGTAGACTCCAAACTGAGATGTCTGCTGAGCCGCCCGCCTCCCCAGGTCCACACATCATTTTTGTCTGATGAAAGAATTCAGTGTGTTCAGAAGTTCTATTCTTGATCCAATGTCACAGTGGTCTATTTTTATTGTGGCAGATGGGTCCTTTCTGTATCTAAGGGTTTAAAAGAAGCCTGTAGGTCTAGACTAGCCGGTTGGATGTTGGTCCCCACCTGTTGGAAAACAGTAAGCAGCATGAAGTGTGTGTTAGCATACTGGGTGTGTGCTCAGGGAAGCATGCTGAGAAGCCTTAGTCAGAGTGGAGGGAACTCAGACGCTTCTCTTTTCTGCTGTGACCTGAGGTCATGTCAGCTTGTCTCAGCTCTTCACTGTAAGTGGGGACCATGTGAAATGACCTGCTGAGTTCTTATTTTCATAAAATGTAAGTATGAAAATGCTCCAAAAACTATATAGCCCATGCTGGACTCCAACTTTACCCTGCTAAGGATGACTGTGAACTTCTTTTGAAAGTCTTTATCTACACATACACACACACACACACACACACACACACACACACACACACACACGCACGCACGCACGCACGCACGCACGCACGCATGCACGCACGCACGCACGCGCACACGCTCACACATGCCAGAGGACAACTGGCAGAGTTGGTTCTCTCCTTCTCCTTCCTTCTGCCATGGGTTGTGGGACTCAAACTCAGGCAAGCACTTTTACTAGGTAGCCATCTTGCCCAGCCCTGGTCTTATTGCTGATCCCCTACCTCTGGAGTGCTAGGGTTACAGGTGTGTATCCCCACACCCAGTTTAGGGGGGGCTAGGACTGACCCCAGGGCTTCATGCAGGCTAGGCAAGCATGCCACCAACAGAGCTGCACTTTGAGCCACCCACTCCTCTTGAGAGAGCATCTCTTTCTGTGGCCTAGATGACTGAAATTCATGTGCAGTCATGGCAGTCCCTCTGCCTCAGCTTCCCAAGCATTGGGATCACAGCTTTGTGTTTTAGGAGCTTAGTTCAGACATTGGACTTGTCTTCAAAAGTGGAGAATTTTAGGTAATGTGACTGCCATCTCAACTAAAAAGAGAGAGAGAATGTGGTAGAAAAGTGACCAGGTCTGAGTGAGCACCCAGCCAAGGGCAGCTAGGAGATGACACCCAAGCGGCCTGCAGCTCCTGGAAACTGGGTGAGGCCCAGCAAACACAGTGAGGTGCCTGCTCCGGAAAGGCGATGGCAGAGCATGGAGGCTCTTGCTCAAGTCGGTAGGAGCACACTTCATGGGAGAGGGAGGTGTTCCCAAAAGCTCTGTATGTGTCTGGTGGACCCACCAGAAATTAGGAGCACCTACCCAAGAGATGGTGAGGTCATAAACAGCCCACTGTTCTATACACAGGACACACAGACAGTCACCCCACACACAGCATCAGACACAAGTCGGAGGGCAGTCTGCAGGGAGCAGCCATGTGTTCAAAGACAAATACCCAGTTAGAACTCGATTACAGTGCGCTGTGGATGAGCTAAGCGTCAAAATTACAAAATTAAACAAGGACCTGGCAAGCCCGTCTGATCTACCTGACACAGCTGAAAACATGCTCACACAAAAAGCTGCACACAAATGCCCCAAAACAGATAAAAAAATAAATGCACAACTCGTAACAGAAGATGTGGGAAACAACTCAACGGTTCATCAATAAACAGGCAAACAAAACGCGATCCATCCCTACAGAGAAATATGCTTGTCTACAAAAAAGCAACAAGACAATTAGGCGATACACTGAGGTCAAGGCCAACTATGGCTACACAGCAAGACTGTATCTCAAAACAATATCAAGAAAGGTCAAAGGCGGAATTGAAAATACAACTTGAAAATGGGCAAGACATTGTAAGGAATGTAGCGTGAGGAGTTTGGTGAGGCAAGAGGACGGGGTAGCTGGCCTCGAACTCAGAGATCTGTGCCCCACCCCCCACCCCCCGTCTCCCTATTGCCTGGCTTATAGTTTTAGAGATCTGCTTATTTTTATTTTATGTGTAATAGCATTTTGCCCGTGTATATGTATCTGTGTGTGTCTAAGCAACACACATGTACAGTATCCCCTGAGCACCAGGATCAAAGGCATGTGCAACCACGGCCCAGCTTGTCTTTCTTTAGGGGGCAGCCAGCCTATAGGCTGGCGCCAACTTCACGACCCTCCTGAGTGCCCCTTCAGCATCCCCTCCTCGTGTGCCCCACCATGGCCAGGTGCCTATTCTTCCTTAAGTCTCACCACAGCGCTAGGAATGTAGCTCAGTGGTAAAGCACACCTCAAGTCCTGAGTTCACCCTCAGCACTGTTAAAAATAAATCAACCAATCCCTGAGAACTATCAGAGGCAAGAGTGCTCACCTTCATCCCAGAGCACACCAGAAGAACCCTGCAGGGCCCTTCCTGGCCCTCACAGACAAACACTTCCTCTATCTAACCTCTTTCTCTAATCTAATCTAACCTAATCCTTTAATCTCCTCTCCTAAACTTCAATCCTAACAGTGAACTGAAGGAGCTCAGGAGATAGAGCCGCTTGCCTGGGTGCCTGGGTTCATACCACTGTGTAAAACGGGCGAGGTGACAGGCTTGCAGCCCCAGTACTTGGGAGGTAAAGGAAGGAAGACCAGAAGTTCAAGATCATTCTTGGCTACACAGCAATTAAAAGCCAGCCTGGGTTACATGAGAATTGCCACAAACACACATTCATATTCTTTCTTTCTATCTATCTATCTATCTATCTATCTATCTATCTATCTATCTATCTATCTATCTATCTATCTATCTATCTCCAGGAACCCATGCTGACGAAAAATACACAAAAACCTATAAAGTGTGTATAAACAGAAGCCATTATGATTGTGTTTACATGCTAACAACACAGACTGGTATAAAAGGATCATCTGTTTGCCTTCTGGGGTTTTTGTATAGACACAGTGGTGCACACCTTTAGTCCCAGCACCTGGGAGGCAGAGGCAGGTGGATCTATGAGTTCAAGGCCAGCCTGTCTCCGACAGCTAGAACTACATAAAGAGACCCTGGGTAGGTGATCATCCAAAGAATCATTGGTTTGGTTCCAGGCCCAGGTCTCTGCTACATTACCAACGCTGGGTCCTCACTGGGACTCCTCCTGGACATCCCCTTGTTGCCCTGTCAGTCACAGAGATCGTGTAGCCCTGGGTCCGAAGGACCATAGTGTGTCCCCCGTTCCACCCCAGAGGGCTCCAGCAGATCACAGATTGGGTGGATGTTGGGGTGGGGTGGGGTCACACTGCAACTTTCATGATGAGATTTTTTTTCTTACTTCCCTTTTTTTTTCCTTTTTTTTTAATCTTAAATTTTATTTTGTTTTATTTGGGGAGAAAGGTTGCAGAAGCAGAGGATGGATGCGAGGGGACAGGAGATGAGTAGGATTGGGATGCATGATGTGAAAGACACAAAAAATTTTTTAAAAAAAGTTAAAAAAGCAAAAGGGGGGGGGGCGGGGAAGCCAGGTATGGTGGCTCAAGCCTTTAATCCCAGCACTGGGAGGCAGAGGTGGGTGACTCTCTGTGTGTTCAAGGCCAGCCTGGTCTACATAATGAATTCCAGGATAGCCAGAGCTACATAGTGAGACCTTGTCTCAAAAAAAAAAAAAAAAAACTATTGATTATCCAATAACAAGTGGTCAGCAACGAAATCATATACATACAAGTAGTAGATGGACTAGTCAGGTTTTATTTATATATGTAGGAATACATACACACACACACACACACACACACACACACACACACACACACACACACGAAAGAAATAGAAGCTATGAATTTGACAGACATGGGAAGGGGCGCACTCAGGAAAGGCTCAAGGGAGGAAAGGGAAGGAAGAAAATGATGCAATTATATTTTTTTTTTTTTTTTGGTTTTTTGAGACAGGGTTTCTCTGTGTAGCTTTGCGCCTGTCCTGGAACTCGCTTTGGAGACCAGGCTGGCCTCGAACTCACAGAGATCCGCCTGGCTCTGCCTCCCGAGTGCTGGGATTAAAGGCGTGCGCCACCACCGCCCGGCTGCAATTATATTTTAATTTAAAAAAAGGCTTTGCCAGGCATGGTGGTACATGACTTTAATCCTAGCACTCAAGCGGCAGAGGCAGGAAGAGCTCTGTGAGTTTGAGGCTAGCCTGGTCTACAGAGTGAGTTCCAGGACAGCCAGGACTAAACAGAGAGAGCCTGCCTCAGAAAAAAAGAAAGAAAGAGAGAGAGAGAAGGAGGGAGGGAGGGAGGGAGGGAGGGAGGGAGGGAGGGAGAGAAGAGGGAGGAAGCGAGGGAGGGAGGGAGAGAGGGAGGGAAGAAGGACGGAAGGAAGGGAGGGGGGGAGGGAGGGAGGGAGGGAGGGAGGGAGGAAGGAAGGAAGGAAGGAAGGAAGGAAGGAAGGAAGGAAGGAAGGAAGGAAGGAAGGAAGGAAGGAAGGAAGGAAGGAAGGAAGGAAGGAAGGAAAAGAAAGAAAAAAAAAATCCTCTGAATGAGCCTTGGGAACATAATACTGAGTGAAATGAACCTCCTACCAGCTAAGGAAATCAGAGCCACAGAAAGCCAAAGGAAAAGTTCCAGAGATGCACAACAGGAACATCCTTACAACTGCAGGCGGCTGAGTGCTAACTCTTTTAAGAATGTTAGGAGAGCCTGTAATCCCAGCACTCGGGAGGCAGAGGCAGGCGGATCTCTGAGTTCAGCCAACATGGTCTACAGAGCGAGTTCCAGGACAGCCAAGGCTACCCGATGAGACCCTGTCCTGAAAAAAGGAAGACAGTAAAGCAGGAAAAACCACTGCAGGCTAAAGGTGACACGAGTCACGTGAGGTGGTGACTTCCAGCACAATGTCTTCAAAGTCTGACTCGGCGAAGCAGTGATGGAACTGCCCATGCCCTGCTCTCTAATAACCCTGCTCCTGTGCCAGCAGGGTGGAGGGTCCACACCAGCACCTGACCACAACAGCGACAGGACCTTGTAGACGGAGGGTCCACACCAGCACCTGACCACAACAGCGACAGGACACTGCAGATGGAGGGTCCACACCAGCACCTGACCACAACAGCGACAGGACACTGCAGATGGAGGGTCCACACCAGTACCTGACCAGAACAGCCACAGGACACTGCAGATGGAGGGTCCACACCAGCACCTGACCAGAGCAGCGACAGGACCTTGTAGATGGAGGGTCCACACCAGGCAGTGGAAGGCAGCGGATAACCCATGGCTGAGGTAATGGGAGGCCAGCCTGGTGGCACACACCTTCAATTCCAGCATTCAAGAGGCAGAGGCAGGAAGATCTGTGAGTTGTAGGGCAGCCTCGGCTCTATAACTGAGTTGTAGGCCACCCAGGGTCACATACTGATACCCTTTCTTAAAACAAACAAACAAAAGAACCCTGAGGTAATGGGAATATTCTAGAACCAAATAAATCATTTAATTTACATACATATACAATTACCTTAAAAGGTTTATCCCATTGTTATTCATTTTATAAATTCAAAAAACATAAATCACTTTTATCTACCTCCAAATACTAGTAAAAACAAAACCACAATTCAATTTTTAGACTTTTTTTTGATGTTTTCAGAGTGGCATGATGCTGTGGGATGGTCTGTATGTCAAATTGCTCTGATTGGTCAATAAATAAAACACTGATTGGCCAGTGGATAGACAGGAAGTATAGGCGGGACTAACAGAGAAGAGAAAAGAAAGAACAGGAAGGCAGAAAGAGACACTGCGAGCCGCCACATGACAAGCGCGGCATATGAAGACGCCCGTAAGCCATGAGCCATGTGGCAAGGTATAGATTTATAGAAATGGATTAATTTAAGATATAAGAACAGTTAGCAAGAAGCCTGCCATGGCCATACAGTTTGTAAGCAATATAAGTCTCTGTGTTTCGTTGGTCTGGTCTGAGCAGCTGTGGGACTGGCGGGTGACAAAGATTTGTCTTGACTGTGGGCAAGGCAGGAAAACTCTAGCTACAGCATGCTAGAGACTGAACCTGGGCTTGGTACATACCAGGCCAGCATTCTACTACTGAGCTACACACCCAGGCATCCTCAGTCTTTGAGACAGAGCCTTGCCATGTAACCTAGGCTAGTCCTCTTCCTTCCGATTCCTAAGGGCGGGAATTGTAGAGTGTAACACCATACACTGGACCACAGTGCATTCTGATCCATGAATACTAACTAGTTTGTTTCCTTGCTTGCTTTTAAGTAAAATCTCTCTACATACAGTCCTCCAGCTGTCCTGAAACTCACTCTGTAGATCAGGCTGGCCTGGAACTCACAGAGATCCACCTGCCTCTGCCTCCCTAGGGCCTGTGCCATCATGCCCAGCCCTCATTAGGAAGCTACGGGGTAAAGATGCCCTGAAAGCAAGAAGGCAGAGGTAAAGGGAGGAGCAGGGAACTCCAGCAAAGACCCGAATCATCCAGAGGTAACTTCCCAGAGGTCAAACCCAGCGGGTTGTTCAGGCCAACTGCTCTTGGGTGCCCCCCTTAGGGGTGCTCTCCTTGAGGGGTACTCCACTGTCTACAGCAGGCAGGCAGTATGCATGCACCTTGGCCCTCACTGCAATGCTGATTCACTCTCAGATCTCCATCCCCAGACTTATCTCGGTCTTCACTTCAGACCTGCATCCTGAGCTAGTCCACGGGGCCTCCCACAAGCACCTGGAATTTATCATATCCAAAAGTAAACATCGTCTTGTCCTCTCCCCGTTCTCCCTAACTGGTTGTCACCATCCAGTGAGTCACCAAAAAGCAAAGGAGCTATTCTACTGCATTCTTTCAACAAGCCAGTAAGTGCTGATGGTGCACCAGCACTGGCAGGGCAGAGGACAGGGATGAAATCCCACCCTCGTGGGGATGAGCAATGCACGAGCAGACAGACATAAACAAGACCATGATAACCAGGGAGTGCAGAGACAACGCAGCAGTTAAGAGCGTCTGCTGCTCACAGCCACTGGAAACTCCAGTTCCGGCTCCGGTGTCCTTTCCTGGTTGCCCCAGGCGCCAGGCATGCATGCATGCAGTACAGACACACAGCAAACACTCAAACACATAACAACAAATTAGCCTTTTGTTAAAAAATGATGACATAGGGCTGGTGAGATGGCTCAGCGGTTAAAAGCAAACTGCTCTTCTAGAGGACCTGGGTTCAATTCCCAGCACCCACAAGGCAGCTCACAACTGTCTGTAACTCCAAGATCTGACACCCTCATATAGACATACATACAGGCAAAACACCAATGTTAATAAGAATAAACTATTTTTAAGAATAAGACAAGCTGGCAGTGGTGCATGCCTTTAATCCCAGCACTCAAGAAGCAGAGGCAGGCGGATCTATGTGAGTTCGAGGCCAGCCTGGGAAGGTGACAAAGCTACACAGAGAAACCCTGTCTCAAAACACCCAAAAAAAAAAAAAAAAAAGAATGATAAGACGAAACAGCGATTTCAGTAGGGAAGTTACTCCCAAGAGAAGTCAGGCAGGATGGGACAGAACCACGGCTTGTAACTCAGAGGCCAGCAGGCACGTGGCTGTGCTTTAGTGGAGTCAAAGCAGCCAGAGCTGGGGCAGGACAGGGACACACTGGAACTTTAGTAGGTGACTGACATGGTCCACTGGCCACACTGGCCATGGTCTACACAGGCTCACTCTAGCACAGTGCTGGAGTCCTGCCAACCCTCCCCCTCCGGTCCCTCCCTACCCAAGGCCGACTACTGCATTCTTGGTCTCACTGGCAGCCGCTCTTCTGCAGCTCCAGCCACTGTCCGGAATCACTCCAGACCCGGGTGGACCCTCCTGAGCAGCTCACCTCCTCTACCTGCCCCTGGCTCATCTCACCCTCCTCCAACCTCCGAGCAGGAGCAGCCTTCCCTGGCACCTCCTACCGCTGCCTCACCTTCCCCTCACCCCACCCCACTGCGACAAGCCTCAACCACATTCCGCTCTCAGGCTTTATTTCCTCCCATCAGGACCACATGTGGCCAATCGGCACCTGCCTCTGAGTGTCCAGGAAGAGCCTCCTCGCCACTCCTGCTGGTCTAAGCTCTTTTGGGAACTGTCCCTGCCAGGATCCCTAACACTGTGCAGTGGATTTTCATCCCTCAAGCCCCTGCGTCCACAATCTCCATCGGATAGCTTTATTCTTTTTTTACTCTGTCTGAGGCAGGATCTTGCTACGCAGCCCAAGGTGGCCTCTGAAACTTGGCACCGTCTTGCTCAGGATGGTAGTCATTTCTGTCACTTCTGACTTTGCTTTCTAACTGTTTTATGTCAATCGTGTCTAAAGACTGTTTGTGGCCCTTTAGAGACTTTCATTTTTTTCCCAATCTAAAAATACATGCTTTAAAATGTTTATTTTTTTAAGATTTATTATTTATGTGCACACCTGCATTATTTTTTTGTGCACCAGAGGTAAGAAGAGTCTTGGGTTGCCTGGAACTGGAGTTAGAGACAGTTATGACCCGCCTGATCTGGGTGTTGGGAACCAAACCCGGGTCCCTCTGAAAGAACAGTAATTGCTCTTAACAATGGAGCCATCTCTCTAGAGAATGAATTAATTTTTAAAAACACAAACATTTAAAATGTGGGTAGTACTTCATTTGTTTCTTTTTGCACTGAGGAAACAGGACCTTCTGAATGCTAGGCTCGTACCCGACCACTGAGCAGCACCTCCAGCCTCAGAGACTTCACTCTGCATCATTTAAGGTCTGTGTGCCTCGCCTCTCCACCTTTGCACGGGAACTCCGTCCACCCGCCACTCATGTCTACACTTTTCCCGGTTTTGTTGAGGGTGTTGAGACACCCTCCTGCTGCCACCCCCTGCCAGGAGTTTGCTTTTACCATGCATGGCCAAGCCAGGTGAATGGGTTGGAAGGTCACCACCAGGTCCCACCCATCCTGGTTCAACCACAGGCCTGCCACAGGATACATCCACCGATGATGGGGAGAGGGCCCACCCTCCCACGCCGCTACACTCTCTGAAATTTTAAAGAGAATCACTGCATCCTTACAAATACTTAGGACACAGAACAGGAAGTCAAATTTCCTACAACTGGGGCTAGTGGGCAGCCCATGAAAGAAGATCACTAACGGTAGCAGGTTTAGGAGACTCAAGGGTTGGTCCAATTTCCTAATGGTGTTTTCACAGTCCTATCACAACGAATTCCAGGCTAATTCTGATCTAAGGCTTAGTCATGCTGTATAAAAAGCCTGAGAATTTAAGTAACGCAAAGAATCGAAAATGCAACCACTCCCCTACATAGCAGTTTAATAGTATATAAAATTTTTTGTTCCTACTCTTCCCCCAAATACCTCTTTTTCTGTGTAGCTCTGACTGCCCTGGGAATCGCTCTGGAGATCCTCTGCTGGGATCAAAGATTTTCACCACCACCTCCCGACTTCTCTAAAGGCATCATTTTTACAAGTACACCAGATCACCACTTAATATGTAAATTCACAACCTGTTTAAATAATAAAACACTAGGCCGGGCGTTGGTGGCGCACGCCTTTAATCCCAGCACTCGGGAGGCAGAGCCAGGTGGATCTCTGTGAGTTCGAGGCCAGCCTGGGCTACCAAGTGAGCTCCAGGAAAGGCGCAAAGCTACACAGAGAAACCCTGTCTCGAAAAACCAAAAAAAAAAAAAAAAAAAAAAAAAAAAAAAAAAAAAAAAAAAAAAACACTAGTAGGCAGTAACAATTCCAACACAATACACCTGGAAATGAGCAGCAAACTTCGTTATAATTGCCATCCACTCCATCACACATTAATATTACTTTTTTAACGCTTTAATTTTTTTTTTTTTTTAAATGGGAAAGGGGCTCCACATGTAACAAGGAAAAGCACTCCAGGCTGGGCACATTCAGGTCGCCAGGGAGAGGCCACTGAAAGAAAGAGACTGGCTGGCCCCGGGCCACGGACCACAGTATGACAGCACGCCGCCCAGGGCGGTGCCGAGGAGAGGTGGGGGCTGGAAGGGCGGGGAGGCCTAAGACAAAGCCAGCCGGCTGACCCCTAACACACACCGCCACCACCGCCGCCGCCGCCTCCCCGGGACCTCAGCAGCAAGGCTTTGGGACCCTAAGCCCACAGCTGCCATTGAAAGGCCGCCCCCACCCCTGGGCCTGAGTCAGGGCGGGGCTCTGAACACAGATGGGACAGAAGCCTCAGGGACACATGAGAGGAACGGAGGAGAGCGGAAGGGGCAGGAACCCGAGCCTAAAGTGCAGGCAGAGAGGGCTGAGCCCCAAACCCGGAGGGTCCGGGGAGGAGAAGGGATGAGGACTTCGACCCAGAGAGGCACAGGCAGAGGAGGGACAGGTCCCGAACCAGGGCTGGCGGGGAGAGGACAAGAGCTTCAGCCTGGAGATGTGCGAGCAGAGAAATGACAAAGGCCCCAGACAGGAGGGGCGCAGACAGAGACAGGGCAAGAACTCAAGCCAGGGGCGCAAGTGGACAGGGACAAGGACCGCATCCTAGAGGAGCTCAGAGAGGTGACGACAAGAGACCCGAGCCTGGAAGAGAGCAAGCGGAGAGGGGACAGAAACCCAGCCTGGACGGGCACAGGCTGGGAGAGGACAAGGACCGCAGAGTGCAGGCGCACAGGCAGAGGTGACAGAGACCGGAGCGCCGAGAGGCGCAGGCAGAGCGGGGAGGGGACCGAGCGTGCCGACTCGGGTGAGAGGGCCGGGGCGGGGTCTGGGCCCGGGGCGGAGGACCAGGCTCGCAGGCTGCAAGGGCCGGGTGCAGATGCGGCGCTGGCCGGGAAGGGACCGGGAGCCGCAGCCCGGAGGCTGCGGGCGGGAAGGGGTCGCGCGGCTGCGTCTGGAGCGCTGCGCACGAGCCGCTCGGAGCCCGGGGCGGGGCGGGGACCGGGCCGCGCACTCACCGTCCGATCGGGAGCGCCGCGCTCGTCGCGCTGTCACAGGCCTCGGCCGCGCAGAGCCCCGCCGCCTCAGCAGCAAGCAGCGCCTCCGCGGCCGCCCCGCAGCATCCTCGCCCCGACCCGCGCTCCGCAGCCTCGCGCCACCGCTCCGCCGCCGAAAATGGCGTCGCCGGCGCCGCGCCCGCCCCACAATGCCGCGCGCCGTGACGTCACCCGCCCTCGCGCCGCCGGGCGGGGCTCGGGGGGGAAACTGAGGCCCGGGTGGTCGGCGATCCCAGCTCCCTGCGGAAACCTCGCAGCCGCGGGCGGTCGCCCCCGACCCGGGAGCCTTACCCGTCGCGCCTGGAGAGACGGAGGAGGAGAAGGGTGCCCGGCGGCAGGGCCCGCCCCGCCGCGGCTCGCTGCTGGCCACCGCTCTCGACCTCCAGCCCGGCCCGAAGGGCAGGCTTGCCAGCTCCGCTTGCTTCTGGGTCTCGCACAGCCGCCTGGCACCCCCGCTGCAGGCCTGACTCAGCAGCCGGCTGGAGGGCACGCTGAGTCAGTGGCAAGGCCGAGCTTGCGGGCAGCGGCTTGGGAACTCTCCAGGTGCCGGCAGACGTCCCCAGAGCGGCGGGGTGGCATTGCTAAGGGGTAGGAGTTGCGAGTGCCAGCCTCCCCAGCTTGGGAACCGCGGCCCTCCTCTGATGGCATTGCCCAGCACCTGCTGCCGTCTCCCGCCGGGCAGTTACACCTGTCAACATCAGGGAGGCAGGTGCTTTGGGGCTTAACAGGCAGATCCAGTTACTTTGACCCCCTAAAAATAAATAAATAAAGACTGGCTAATAAGGGGATGGCTCCCGTGGAGAACACAGCAGCTCAGACTGGCCTACAGAGAGGCTGTGAGTTCACGGTCAAGTAAAGCGCCAGCACACAAACTGCTGCTTGGATGCTGGGTCACCATTCTTCAGTCAACACGCCTGGTCCTGGCCAGGTGCTTCTCTAAAAGAGCAGGCTAAGCAGGAGCCCGTTCCCATCCCGCGGGTCAGTCACTGCCCCCTCAGAGCCCGTACACCTGCACACTTTTCAGTGACGGGCGAGGACTACCTCCTTTTTTAAAATCCGTCCCTTCCCGGATCTCTGTGAGTTCGAGGCCAGCCTGGGCTACCAAGTGAGTTCCAGGAAAGGCGCAAAGCTGCACAGAGAAACCCTGTCTCGAAAAACCAAAAAAAAAAAAAAAAAAAAAAAAAAAAAAAAAAAAAAAAAAAAAAAAATCCGTCCCTTCCCATCACTATTCGTGCTCTAGCATCTCGTTCTTTTGCCCCTTCAACTGATCTCCACTAAACTCCCCCGGTCCCCATTAGGAAGACCCAGGTGCATAAAGTGGCAGATGTCTGCTCCCGTTCCAGTAAGGATGCAGCAAGACCTCCTGAAACAGGAGAACAGGCAGGTGATGGGGGGAGGGTACACAACCCAACTCCAAGGTCAGAGAGGTGTGCTGACACCGGAAATATAGGAAGGAATGGACCCACAAAGCCAGCCCGGAATGCTCCAGTAAAGTCCTGAGACAGGAGCATCCCGCTGTGTTGCAGGGAAGAAAAGACGAAGCAAGTTGGGGCAATGGTGGCACACACCTTTAATCTCAGCACTCGGGAGGCAGAGGCAGGCGGATCTCTGTGAGTTCGAGGCCAGCCTGGTCTACAAAGCAGATTTCAGGACAACCAGAAATGTTACACAGAGAAATCCTGTCTTGAAAAACCAAAACTAAAAAAAAAAAAATTAAAAGGAAAGAAAAGACGGAGTTAATCCACACTGCCACAGCCACACGTCCCTCTCAGCACCGGGGTAAAACTCCTTAGCTTGGTCTATGGTTGACAAGGCCCACAGGACCTGATTGTGCTAACCTCCTAGTACCTGTCCCTAGCTGCCCTCATCTGTCCCCGACACTAAGTTCGGTGTCCACTTGCCCAGAATGTTGTGTGACTTCCTGGGGAGACAGAGACACCTGGAGAAATGGCTAAACAGTTAAGAATGTTTGCTGTTCTTTCAGAGGACTGGAATTCTGTTTCCAGCACCCACATCGGGGAAATGCTCACAATTGCCTATAACTCCAGCTCCAGAGCATGTGGCCCTCTTCTGGTCTCTGACACCTGCACACATGGGCACACACCCACACATACACATAAAGGAATGTGAATCTTTGAAAAAAATGTATAAATATCTGTTCACCCCCAATTAGGGTATCCACAGACCAAAGGAAGAACTCCATCCTAGTCCAGCTGAGTCAAAGAGCTTCTTGGGGTTATTTCCAGAAGCAGGGGTGACTCTCCAGCAGCTCTCCCACCCAAAGGTCACCCAGCATGTGTGACAGTTCACAAGATCTGCATTGCTGCAGTCCCATCCTCGGGTAACCTATCACCTCAATACACCCAGTACCTCCCAAGACCGTGGACAGCTACGGAGCAGGAAGGAGTGGTCGCTGGACTCTTGGGTGAGGGCCTGGTACCTCTCCTGGGAGTGGTTAACAGTTCCTTCCCATGATTCTAGCCAGCACCATACCATATTGCTTCTTTCAGAACCACGCCTGCAGAGCCAAGGTTTTCTGTAGGTCCTCATAGCAGTCTCTGCTCCGTCATGGCCACGGTCGTGTTATTCCCACAGGAATAGTTAGACCACAGCGTATGTTCTTTGTCCCTCAGTACCCTCAGTACTCCAAGACTCAGGCAGGAGTCATTTCCTCAAAGAAGCCTTCTGTGGCCATGCCAGCCTGGCCAAGGCCTCCCCCAGGCCTCCACATGTCCCTTCCTCTGCTGTTCAGTGTGGTCAGTTGACGCAGCTGTTTGTCCCCTGGCCGGGCATCATTAGAGCGGGAGCACCTCCGGACCCTGCCTAGCACCTGCCACCGAGCAGCAGGGTATGCCGCTGGGGCCCCTGGAAGAGAGGAGGTCAAGCTGACCCTTTGCCTCTCGGCCCTCTGGTGGAAGAGACTCAAGCCCCTTGAGTCCTTGTCTCCTGTCTTGACTCTCAGAATTCCTGACAGTTCTTAGAGCCATTAGTGACTGAGGTCACTCCCCCAAGGGAGGGACTGCTGTCCAAGGCTCTGCTGTCCAAATACTTGGCAAGACAACTGCCTGGTGGCTGGGGTGAAGCAAAGGGTTCTCTACAGTCAGCCTCACCCATCCTTGCTTGAATATGTTGTTTTGGTTTGGTTTGGTTTTTAATGTTTTGACATAGGGTGGTCTCCTGTATCCCAAGTAGACCTCAAACTCATTATGCACTGAGGATGATCTTGAACTTATGAACCCCTCGCCTCCACCTCCCAAAAGCCAGAATTACAGGCATTGCATCATCACACCCAGTTTATACAGCACAAGGGATTAAACGCTGGGTTTTGTGCACACTAGGCAAGCACTGTACAAACTGAGCTGCATCTCCAGCCCAGTACCGTCTCTCGTGGTCCTCCGACCCTCCATGCTTCTGACCTGGAGGCTGGCAGAACCGTGAAGTTATGTCCCATATGAGCTCAGCCTTGGCAATGAGAAGGCCTCAGCAGGCTGCATTGGGCCAGCAGACATATAATCTGCCCGTCCCAATGGGCCTAGAGGGACGGGGCCCTGGGAATAAACATGGGGTTACCAGGGCAAAGCCTTAACACCTGATTGTGGAGATCTGTGTGGCCTCTGAGCATCCCTGGGACCAGCTGAAGGGTTGGGGGGCTGGGACATCATGGAACATCAAGGGACCTGGCCAGCCCTGCTCCCTATATGTTGCTCCCGACTGGGGTTGTTCCAGCTACAGCAGGCTGTCTCAGTGAAGGTGAGCGCTGGTCTAGGGTACTCTTCTGTCCAGTAAGGGCAGCCAGCATGGTGGTGCTACCTGTCAGCTTCTCCATCCTCTTCCCCTCCAGATGGGACTGTGTGGTCCTCTGCCCTCATTCCTTCCATCTCCTTCAGCTTCTGGCCCTGCTGCCCTGCTCCCTACCTGGACAGATCAATAAGCTGCCTGGAAATGTAAGCAACGCTGGGGTTCAACCTGTGGATTTGATTTTTGTCCTAATTAGAGTTACTATTGCTGTGATAAAACAGCATGACCAAAAGAAAACTGAGGAGGAAAGGGTTTATTTGGCTCACACTTCCACATTGTTGTTCATCACTGGAGGAAGTCAGAACAGGAACTCAAACAGGGCAGGAACCTGGAGGCAGGAGCTGATGCAGAGGCCATGGAGGGGTGCTTGCTTCTCATGGCTTGCTCAGCCCACCTTCTTATAGAACCCAGGACCAGCAGCCCAGGGATGGCACCACCCACCATCAATGGTCCCTCCCCCATCAATCACTAATTAAGAAAATGCCCTACAGTCTTGCCTACAGCCCAATCTTATGGACCCGTTTTCTCAATTGAGGTGCCCTCTTCTTAGATGACTACAACTTGTGCCAAGTTGGCAAAATTAACCAGCACAATGTCCTTTGGTTTGTTTTTGAAACAAGGTCTCAGGTAGCTCAGGCTGGCCTCGAAGTCACTGTAGTTAGGGTGACCTTGAACTTCTGTTTCTCCTGCCTCCATCTCCTGAGAGCTGGGGTGACAGGCACAGACCAAAAAGGCCATCCTGGTGGTTGTTGTTGTTTGTTTGTTTTTAAGACAAAATCTCACTGGGATTGCAAAATTGAAGGTAGCCTATAACAGGTGCTGAGGTGAAGCTGAAATCTGGTTAAAGAAGAGTGATGTAAACCAGACAGGGTGGTGCACACCTTAGATCCCAGCACTCTGTGAGTTCAAGGTCAGCCTGGTCTACAGAGTGAGTTCCAGGACAGCCAGGGCTACACAGTGAGACCCTGTCTTGAAGAAGGAAGGAGGAGGAAGAAGAGGAAGAAAAAGAATAAATAGAACTTCCAAGTAGAAATAGAGCAGGTTACTATTTTTGTTTTAAAAAATCATCTTTTTAATGTAAATATGGATGGGCATCTGTCTTGAGGCAGGAGGCTGAGGTTGTCCACAAATGCCCAAGTAGAGAGGAAAAGAAAGGAAGCAAGGGAGAGAAGGAAGGAGAAGAAAAGAGAAGGAAGAAGCAACAGGAAGAAGGAACCGGGGGATGTCAGCGGAGAGGATGTCCACCTGGAATGCAGCGCTTAAGGACAGGCCTCAGGCTGGGAGGGGGCTGGAGGGCAGAGTGGGTGGCAGTGGCCAGCTGGAGGCACCTGGACTCCCCCTCAGAAGCATGCAGTCCCCTCCTGACCTAGGCAGCATTGCTGGGTGCCAGGCTCAGGGAAGAGTCACTGGGCACACCCATCCTGGTATCCGGCCCTGGGGCTAATCCAGCTCCTGCAGATCACACCCTTTCTGGTCTAAGGCCTTAATTCTAAAAATGGAATTTCCGAGCAGTTTTTCCTTTGTAGAGTCTGAACTACCCAGCACAAAGCTCCAGGGCAGTATGACAGCGCTGGGCTGAGAACCAGCCACACTGAGGCAGGGGCTCCCACGGGAGGCGGCCTGGCCATCTCCGCCCCTCACACTCTCCTAGGAATGCCTGTGGGGGCCGAGACCTAGGGCCTGTGTGGACAATCCAACTTCTTCAGTGAGTGCTGGCACCCTTTGAGAGAACGGTACCTAAGGTTCCCCCCAGCTCTGCAGGCCACCACATCACTCCCTACCAACACAGTCGTGACTCGGGAGGTCTTGGTAGCTGTTCTCCTCACATGACTCTGGAAACAGAGGCCCTACGTGCATTCCTGGTGGCCTGTCTGAGCACAGCTGGAAGAGAAGCCCCAAACCTTAAGACAGCTACTACTAGCCGAGCGTGGTGGCGCACACCTTTAGTCCCAGCACTCGGGAGGCAGAAGCAGGCAGGTCTCTGAGTTTCTGAGTTTGAGGCGCATATCTTAGACCAGCAGTGGCTAGGGCAGAGGCAGGAGGATTTCTGTGAGTTTGAGGCCAGCCTGGTCAACAAAGGAAGTTCCAAGGCAGCCAGGATTGCAGAGAAATGCTGTCTTGAAACACAGGTGGGAGGAGGGTCCATTGCCTAATAGAAGGAAGGGGGTCCCTTGGGCCCACAGGCTGCAGATGAGATGGGACGGCTTGGTGGTGGGTGGAAAGGACACAGACAGGTGTCACGGCAAGTGCACTAGAAACTTCATCACAAACTTCTGAGCTCAGAGGCTGGCCTCAAACTTGCTGAGGCTGATCTTGAACTCCTAATCCTCTTGCCTCCATGCCCCAAACCTCCCAACGACTGGGATTACCATGCTGGTATGAGCTACCACATCTTCCTTTCTCTCTCCTCCTTTTAAGGCAGGGTCACACTATGCAGCCCGAGCTAGCCTGGAACTCACTTTGTAGACCAGGATGGCCTCAAACTCACAGAGATCCTCCTGCCTCTGCCCTAGCCACTGCTGGTCTAAGGTATGCGCCCCACACCTGGCTGGGGTTTCCTTTCGAGCTCTAATCAACTACCCTCCAGCTTCTGCTTCGGTCCATTCTTTGTCCTCGAGCTTCCTTCTGTGTTCATTCTCTCTTCGGTTTCTCAAGACAGGGTTTCTCTGTGCAGACCTGGCTGTCCTGGAACTTATTCTGTACACCAGGCTGGCCTCGAACTCAGAGATCTGTGCTGTGGATATTGTTCTATATAAATAAAACACTGATGGCCAGTGACCAGGCAGGAAGTAGGTTGCCAGGCAGGAAGTAGGTGGGACAAGGAGAGAGGAGAATTCTGGGAAGCGGAAGGCTGTGGGGGAAGACACTGCAGCCACCGCCAGGACAAGCAGCATGTAAAGACTCTGGTAAGTCACCAGCCACGTGGCAAGGTATAGATTTATAAAAATGGATTAATTTAAGCTATAAGAACAGTTAGCAAGAAGCCTGCCACGGCCATACAGTTTATAAGTGATATAAGCGTCTGAGTGATTATTTTATAAGTGGATTGTGGGACTGCGGGGCTTGGGGAACCTGGAGAGAAGCCCTCCAGCAACAGATCTGCCTGCCTCTGCCTCCCAAGTGCTGGCATTAAGGGCGTGCGCCACCACCGCCTGGCTCACTCACTAGCTCTTACAACATTCTACAATGCTCTACACGTTGCCACATGACTGTGGCATTTACCCGAACTCTTTCGTGTCTTGCTCCCTCTCCATCTGCCTGACAACCCCACCCTTCTTCTTCCCAGAGTTCTGTCTGGCTCTCCTGACTATCCCTCATCCTACCTAGCTATAGTCCATTTAGCTCTTTAATAAACCAATGAAAACAACACATCTTCATAGTGTACAAAAAGATTATTCCACAACACCTTGTGTTCATTCTTATTTTTAGTTTTTTGTTTGTTTTGTTTTGAGGCAAAGCCTGACTTTATCTCAAATATAGCTCTGGCTTCTGTTATTTGTGAGGTAGACCAGATCGACCTCAGACTCATGGAGATCTTCCTGTCTTTGCCTGAGTCCTGGGATTAAAGGCATATACCACCATGCCTAGCAAATTCTTTTATTAATGAGACTGAAAACCCCAAGAGGGGCCCCCAAATTCCTAGGTATATCAACTCCCTTAGGACTCTCCAAAATTTCTAGCAACACACTTCTTTCCTGCTGTTTAAGTCTTTAGTTGGCAGAGAAATTAAACCCATTCCTACACCCTAGACAGGGTCAAAACTCAGAGACATCCAACTGCCTCTGCCTCCACGAGCTGGAATTAAAGGCATGTACCACCACACCTGGCTTTTCTGGAGTTTTATTTGTGTGTTAAGACAACATTTCATTCTGTAGCCCAAGACGGTCTCAAACTCATGGCAATCCTCCTGCCTCAGCCCCCTAGTGGTTGGGATCCCAGGTTTGTGTCATCAGACTCATGGTTACTATATGCTGTGTATCCTGCAGGTCTTGCCGCATAGCCAGAGACCCGAAGAGCTTTGGGGAAACCTCAGCTGTGTAACTGAGAGCCCTACCAAGAGATGGCATCCCCTTGCATCCTGATATGCTCCCACAGGCCCTGTGGTCGGTTTCTTTGCATTTTATCTGATCGTCCTGCCTTTGCTGAAACTATATCAATGGGATAGTGAGGTAGTGGCACTGTCATCTCTTTCCTGGTGACATTCGCCCACGTCCCTCCTCCATGGAGTCACCATCTGCCTGTAGTGAGAGACTTGGCCTGCTCCTGCTTTGACATGACTAAAGCTTCTCAGACATCTGGTGGCCTCTGTTGGCCTTTTGTGTGTCATTTGAGTAAATGTGGTGTCTGGGAGTGTTTCGTTTTTGTGTTGTTACGATTTGAACCCAGGGCCTCACGCATGTGGGCAAAGACGCTGAGCCAGACCCAGGGCCCTCTTTGCAGTTTAAAGTTGCGTTTTCTCCAGGACTGCCATGCTGGAAACACCACATGCTTACTGCACATCCGCATAGCTACCTTTAGGTTTCTTTATGAAACACAGGGTCTCATGTAGCCGAGGTTTGGCCTCCAAGTCATTAAGTATCCAAGGCTGACCCTGAACTTCTTGACTCCATGCCCACTTTATAGGTGGTGGAAATGGAACTCGGGGCTTTCATGCATGCTAGGCAGGCACTCTAGGACCTAAGCCACATCCCCAGCCCACATATCTACCTTGTAAAACATATATTTTTATGGTTTTATGGGGGGGTCTTTGTGCTTTTGTTTTGAGGGTTCATTATATAACCCAAGGTCATGATCTTCCTGCCTCAGCCTCCTGAGCACTAGAACTGCAAGCCTCACCCAAATGCCTGGCTTCAGCTGTCTCGTTAGGAGGTCTAAGACTTCTCTATGACTGGATGCTAGACCTTGGTCAGAAACATGTTCGGCGTTATCTCCCTCCAGTCTGATATTTGCATATCCTTCCCTCATTTTTATTGCAGTAGGCCACACCCAGTGTGCAGTTTACCATCTAAATCGTTATGAACATTCAGCATTATTCAACACATTAACAATTCATAACCACCAACATCATCTTTCTCCATGATCCTTCTCATCTTGTAAGATTGACTGGAAGGCTGAGGGTGTGGCTCCTTGACAGAACACTTGCCAATGTGTCCAAAGCCCTGGGTCCCGTGACCAGCACTGAAAAAGAAAATTGGAATGTTAAGGTCTCAACAACAGAGGATGTGAAGACAGAGACCGTTCCTGGAGACTACAAGATTTATTTAATGCTATGGACAGAAAGACAAACAGCAGCATCACAGAGGCTGTGAGGAGATCAGGCCCACAGTAGGGGGGGGGTCTCTTCTACCTTCTTGAGGATGATGGAGGTGTCACAACACAAGCCTGCAGCCAGGCTGGTTTCCAGGCAGGAGTCAGGGAGGAGGGAAGGAAGAGGGTATGTGGTCACCAATTCCCCTTTTGATAGATTCACTTTTCCAGGTGAGAGCCCCTGAGACCTGGGAGTCTGCTAGAGACCAGTGATGCATCAGGATTTCTTGGTAGGGTGTCCAGTATGGAGCAGGTTCCTATCTGCAGCAGGGAGAACCCGCTGCAGGGCATTGGGCCTGAGGGGTGTCTGGGTTCTACACGACACTCCCAGAACTCTGTCAAGGGCGTCCCAGAACTCTGTTAAAGGTGTCCCCGAACTCTGTTAAAGGTGTCCCCGAACTCTGTCAAGGGTGTCCCAGAACTCTGTCAAGGGTGTCCCGGAACTCTGTCAAGGGTATCGCAGAACCCTGTCAAGGGTGTCCCAGAACCCTGTCAAGGTGTCCCAGAACTCTGTTAAAGGTGACCCAGAACTCTGTTAAAGGTGTCCCAGAACTCTGTCAAGGTGTCCCAGAACTCTGTTAAAGGTGTCCCAGAACTCTGTTAAAGGTGTCCCAGAACTCTGTTAAAGGTGTCCCAGAACTCTGTTAAAGGTGTCCCAGAACTCTGTTAAAGGTGACCCCGGCAATTCTGCTGCTGTCACTGTGACTTGACTACTCTCGGTGTCTCATGCACACAGGGCCACACAGCTTAGTGTGTGTGTTGCTGGGACTGAACCCAGGCCTTGTGCATGCTGGACAGCTCCCCAGCCCTGAGTGTCATCCCCAGCCCTGATTAGCATTTCCACCCCTCAAATAGTTCTCTCTTCTGTGCCTTGGGAAAGCAGAGACTCTGGACTCTTCTCTCTGGGTTTGTTTGGTGTTTCACAGGTTGAGCCTAGAGCCTCCTGCCTCCTTAGGCACCCTCCCGTGGGACAGAACACCAGAGCGCCCTAATCCAGGCTCTAGAACTGAGTGTGTAGAGGCACAAGTTGAAAATATCATTTGGAATTTGGGGGTATGCACACTCAGTTCTGCTCCCAACACCACACGAGTGTGAACACAGATACACAATGAGGCTGAAACTGCAATGCCAAGTGTGTTTTTACTGCAAGGAAGAAAGGAGGAAAAACAGCAGCAGCAGCAAAATTCAGCAATAGAGCGGGGTGTGGGTCTCTGGTGGTTCAGCATCCCTGCCCACTGTGCATCCACTCCCACGATGACCAGAACACCCAGGCCTGTAGGAGTCTCCAGTGGGAGCCTCCCTATGCCTACATCTCCACTCCATGACTAGCTTCCTGTCTCCTGCAGCAGGTCCTGGCTCCTCAAGTGCAGCTGCAGATAGCTGAGGACAGGTTTCCAGGTCCCCATATACTAGGTACCCCATATACTAGGTACTTGGAGAAGAGGACCATAAACCTCCTCTGGATGGCTTCATACCAAGGAGCCAGCCAGGACTGCAGGGGTCTGGAAACTCTCCCGAAAAAAGGTATTGGACAGGATGTGGCGGCACACACTTGTAATACCAGGAAATCAAGAGTTCAAGGTTATCCTCAGCTACACAGCAAAGCCAGCCTGGGCTACATCAGACCCTGTCTCAAAAAACAAATGGAGAAAGGCATCAGGTGCAGGTGGCTACAGGTAGGATGGAGGACCCCAACATCACACACCTCCAGCCACTGCCACCCAGACACAGGGGAGGCTCAGACCTGTACAGATGGAGGAGACAGCCCACCTACTCAGAGATAAAGTCAAATTCCATGGACCAGCTGGATGGCTCAGCTGTCTGGCCCAGGACAGAACCTGACCTTTGCCAGGAGGACATAGCACACATTGAGTAACAGGAACCTTGAGGTTGGTTCCACACAGGCTAAGGTGGTGCCCACTGAAAAGAGTGGACACTAGATTTCAGAAGGGGGATGGGGAACAACTGTGGCCTGGCCCAGGGTGTATCTGGGGTTTTCCTTCGCACCAGGGAAGGCCCAGCGCTCCAGCCCTCAGCAACCACAGCATAGCGCCTGTGCTGGTCCAGAGTCCCAAATTCTCATTTCTCATGAGTGTCAGCCAGAGCAGAGAACATCGCCCCATTTTACAAGTGGAGAAACTGAGGCTTCAAGGACACTGGTGACAGTAAGCCCTCAACTCAGATCTCATCATTGGACCCCTGTGATTGCCATGTCACCCCAGGGATGGAAGCCCAAAGCTTCCAGAGTTTGGGTCCAAGGGGTGCTGAGCAACTTTTTCTGGCCATCTAGTCCATCGTGTCCCAAAACCACTGAGCGTGCAGGCTCTGTTCCCCCCACCCCACACAGGAAGCTCCTCCTTTCTCTGGTCCAGCACGTGCCCAAACCCCCTTCTTGGCTGACTCTGTGCTAATTATGGAAGTGTGTGTCCTGGGGCTGGAGAGCCAAACACAACCCCCACAGCTGGACAGCGGGAGCCTCTCTCTCAGGTTCTGGGGCAAGGACGAGTGGGGAGTGGGGTCCTCCGAAGCAAGGTGCACCCTCTCCTCATATTCCCTTCCTAAGCTTTTGTTGATGTTTGAAACAGGGTCCCACTATGTAGCCCTAGAACTCACTCTGTAGGCCAGGCTGGCCTCGAACTCACAGATCTACCTGCCCCTGCCTCCTGACTGCTGGGATTATAGGTGTGTGTCACATCTGTCTTTAATTTTATTTCCATATTCATATGGGTGTGTGTGGCCATGCTCACTCTATGTCGTACATGTGGAGGTCAGAGGGCAATGTGTAGGAGTTTTTTCCTTCCACTTCTTGGGTTCAGGGATAGAAGGCAAGTCGCCAGGCTAGGTGACCAATACATTCACCCACCGAGTCACTCACCAGCTCTCAATCCTTTCCACAGTTGTTTAATAATATATTCTGGGCAGAGCCTCTCTGGGGCTTAGCACTTTGTCCTTGCTTTCTGGAAGCACAGCCAGGTCATGACTCTCAGATGCCCAGACCCCCAGTGATTCCCAAAGCCCTTGGGATGACAGCTTAACCACCTGCCTGTCCACAAGGGCCTCCCTCCTCCCACATCTCACCACCCACAACACAATGGCCACCCTGGCCCGGGCAGCTGCAGGATACAGCAGCTGTACCTACCAGTCAGTGTCCTCTGGAGCACCCTGCCCTTGCCATCTGCTGGCCCACACTCCCTGGCCAAGTCCTGTTTTCCACAGCACTTACCATCTTGTAGCAATCTGTATAATTTGCATCTCTGTTGCACACACTGCTCCCCTCCTGCATCCCCCCGTTGTCGCCATCATCTCCGGCCTGCTCTGCTCCCCAGCATCTGTAGCAGTGACTCAGCCTGCTTGTCCCCTTGGCTTGCACCAGACAGCAGCCACGGCCACGAGCGGCCATGTTTGTAACAGCAGGGCTCTAGTTCCAAAGTGCCCCAGGCATAGCCTAGGCTGAGTCCTGAGACCCAATTCCTGCCTTAAGACTCTGAAGGACACCCAGGGCTCCCCCCAGCTCGGCTAGGAGGATGCCATGATCCACATGGATGAAATTCTGCTGACCCCGGCAGCTTCTCATACCTGCTCTCTGTCACTACCATGCCAAAGGGTCCAAGTGCCGCCACACCTACAACCAGACATGTGCGTTTGTTAAAGGCAGCAGGCAGCAAGAGAGGGACAGGTTGGGGACCAAGATGGTCCTGGTTCTGCCCTGGAAAAGATTGTTCCTTCGTGACAAGATGGTCAGATTCTGATGGCCACAGCCAGATGTGTTTCCAAGATGCCGCATTGACTGGATAGAGATAAGGCTAGCCACAGTGTGGGAGCTGGCCATGTGCAGGTGGTACCCAATTCTGTCGGAGTGGACACAGCATGCTAGACTCAGGCTGCTAGGAGGGCTTGACCTTGGGGACAGGCTTGGAAGCTTAAAGGATATGTGTGGTGATATTTGTAATCTAAGAAATAAAACTTGCCTGAATATCAGAGGACAGCGCCAGCCACAGAGTTAAACATAGAGGTCAGGCAGTGGTGGCACACACCTTTAATCCTAGCACTCAGGAGGCAGAGATCAGTCTGGATCTCTGTGAGTTCAAAGCCACCCTGGGCTACATGAGATTGACTCAGTCTAGGAGAGAAACAGAGCCAGGCAGTGGTGGCACACACCTTTAACCCCAGTGTTTAGGAAGCACACACGCCATTAATCCCAGCACTAGGAAGGTTGAGATAGGAAGTGAAATGGATGGGCAGAGAAAGGCATATAAGGTGTGAGGAGACAGGAACTAGAAAACCCTTTTGGCTGAGGACTCAGAGGCATTCAGTCTGAGGATTTGTGAAGACAGGATCTTCTCTTTCCCACTGAGGAGTTGGCGAGGTGAGAAGTGGCTGTGGCTTGTTACCTCTGACCTTTTAACTTTCACCCTGATATCTGGCTCCGGGTTTTTATTATTAGACCAATTAGGATTCATGCAACAGACATGTGGGACACAATTTTTCTTAAAAACAAAAGCAAAGGTTCCTTCACCTAGGACTGTACCCCTAGTGAAGGTCCTCCCCACACCAGCCCCTTGGCTGCATAAGCTCCTTGGCGCAGATGTGGGGGATGGGCAGGACAAGAGCGAAGTGATGCCCTTTTCCAGGGCCTCTGTCAACCTTTAGGCTTGCTTTGGGTTCCTCTTTTCCCCCCACAGCAGGCTGGAGCCTGTTTCAGTGGGCAGTTCCTCCCTGGATACCAGCGTGTTCTTGGGGCAGCGGCGCTGTGAGCCGGGCCCAGGAAAAGCCTCCTCTGGCCACCTCCTCACTTTGTTTGTCCATTTCACGATCCTCCAGCTGCAGACCTTGTACTTTTCCAGAGGACTGACTCAGGACCAAGTGGAGCCAATTACAGCAATCAATGGCAAGCAGTTGGAAGCAGCCAGAATGTCTCTAGACGATCGATTCATTTTTGACAACATAAAAGTAAAGAAATAATATTCTTGGCAAATGACGGGTCAGTAGCAACTTCCCGAGCAGACGCAGGACCTAGGGGCAAGGACAAGGGTCACTGGGGGCCAGGGTCTGTCTCTTCTGGCAATGGTTCTGTGAGTGCCAAGCTCTTCCCAGTACCTCATAGGGAGCCCTCACACACAGAGTATCACTGCTTTCGGGCTATGGTGGTCAGCTATAAGCATCCATCTCCTCACTACATCATGGAGAGGCCTTGAGGACACTGGGCTGGGAGGTCAGACAGTCTCAGAAACTGGACAGGGTAGTGCTCCATGCTGGTGAGGTCTCTGGAACCATCAGATTCATAGGGCAGAGGCAGAATGGGGCTGCCAGGGCTGATCGACAGGCAAGGAAGTGGAATTCAGGAAAGACAGCTTCATCTTGGAGAAAGTGAACAAGATCTAGAGATGGCACAGGATGCTGGAGTCACGTGATGGTCCACAGCAGGCGCGCACCATGCCTCGGAACCAGAACATCTTTAGTGAATTAGCTGGTGAAGGCAGGACAGTCAAGAGTTTGTCACCTCACACCTTTGATCCCAGCACTGGGAGGCAGAGACAGACAGATCTCTGGGAGTTTGAGGCCAGCCTGGTCTGCATAGTGAGTTCTAGGACAGCCAGAGCTACATAGTATCACCTTGTCTTGAACAAAGCAGAGTTCAAGGTCATTCGTGGGTTATAGGCTGAGTCAAGTCCAGCCTGGGTTACATAAGACCTTGGTTTCAAAACAGAAAGTTGGACAAGTGCTTAGGGTCATTTTGTTTTCAACCTTAAAAATCAAGTAAAATGCCGGGCGTGGGTGGCACACGCCTTTAATCCCAGCACTCGGGATGCAGAGGCAGGTGGATCTCTGTGAGTTCGAGGCCAGCCTGGTCTACCAAGTGAGTTCCAGGAAAGGCGCAAAGCTACACAAAGAAACCCTGTCTCAAAAAAACAAAAAACAAAAACAAAAAAACAAAAAAAAAAAATAAAGTAAAATAAAAATGTATCACTATTGTGTGTGAGGGGGTGGTGCACATGAGCGTGCCTGCCTCAGCACAGGCGCGGAGGCAAAAGGACAACTTTGGAAGTCGGCGCTCTCCGAACACCATGAGGCCGGCTCTGTCTGGCCGCTTCTGCCTTGCTCTGCACGCTAGGCTAACCTGGCCGGTGAACTTCCGCCTGACTTCCCTGTCTTCATTCCCTCTCAGCCTCCTAACATCTGAGGTGCAACCCACCAACTTGGAGGCAAAAGAGATGAAGCATCAAGCTTTGTGGAGGGGCGCGGGAGGAAGGGACTTCCTTCAGGACAGCCAGAAAGGGCTTAGAGGACATCCCTTGAAGAGGTCCTGGCCTGTGCCGGACCGTGGCCAGGCTGGTTTTGAGCCCAGACTGGGGCAGATACGGGACATCCCCTGCGGCACTCCCAGAGTCCTGCACAGCTGGCGGTCAAGGTCCTGCAGTAGCTAGAGCACCGGCTGCGGAGATGGAGACAGCAGCTGACAAGGTCATCGGGGGCTGGAGACACGACTCTAAATAAAGAGCGCTGGCTGCTTGGACCTGGGTTTGATTCCCGGCACCCACATGGCAGCTCGCAATTGTCAGTAACGTCAGTTCCAAGGGATCTGATGCCCTCCCTCTTCTGGCTTCCACAGGCACGAGGCATGCACGTGGCTTGCAGACATACATGCAAGAAAAACATTCACACACATAAAATAATATTTTTAAAAGGCCATCTGGCTGGGCGGTGGTGGCGCACGCCTTTAATCCCAGCACTCGGGAGGCAGAGCCAGGCAGATCTCTGTGAGTTCGAGGCCAGCCTGTACAAAACGAGTCCAGGATGACTAGGACTGTTACACAGAGAAACCCTTTCTCAAAAAATAAAAAAAATGGTCATTTTGTAGATGAATTGCTAAACGGTCTTTTTAAATAAAAAACCTGGAGCCAAATATAGGGGTGAAAACCTGAGAGATCAGGGAAATAGGAAAAGCCACAAGCTAACCTCACCTCACCGGCACCTCAGTCTCTAAAAAGAGCTACTTCCTGTATACCTGTGCCTATATGCCTTTCTGTTCTGTTCTCTCGTTGGCTCTCTCAGCCCAGGTGCATCACTTCCTCTTCCTGCCCAGCTCTGTCACTTCCTGTCTGTCTGTACAGACCTCCAGACCTCTATGGTTAGCCTGGGATTAAAGGCGTGTGTCACCATGCCTGGCTCTGTTCCCAGTGTGGCCTTGAATTCAGAGATCCAGACAGATCCCTGCCTCCCAAGTGATAGGATTAAAGGCGTGTGCTACCATGGCCTGACTTCTATCTTTACTTATAGTGGCTGGCTTTTTCCTCTGATCCTCAGAGAAATTTTATTGGGGGACACAGTATATTGGGGGACACAATACATCACTACATCATCTGGGTGCCAGGCTGCAGATACAGCTGTGGATGTCCAAGTTTGTGATGATTTTGGCAGCTGGCAAAGTGTGGGAGGCTGAAGGGAAGACAAGCCCTATAGGAGAGTGGTATGATTCTGTCAGAGGCTTTGCCAGCCAAGAGAGAGCTGGGGTAGGAACACCTGGGGTGATGGGGTAGGCACACATAGGAATAAAGGGGCAGGAGACACCCCTCGGGATGTCTACACAGACATGATGCTGGTTATAGATGAGGCTGGAAGCCAGAGAAAGGGGTATAGGCTGGGCCTCTTGACTGTGAGTTGATAAAAGTTTCAACTGCGGGGCTGGAGAGATAGCTCAGTGGTTGGGAGCACCGACTGCTCTTCCAGAGGTCCTGGGTTCAGTTCCCAGCACCCACATGGCAACTAACAACTGTCTGTAACTCCAAGATCTGACCCCCCCACCAGATATATACATAGATAAAACACCAATGTAGATGTAACCAACCGTCTTATTAAATAAGAAACACAGAAACATTTTAAAGGAGAAAGCCAAGAGGTCAGAACTCAGAGCTAAAATCTCACCCTTCCTTCTGCTGTCCCAGCTTCCCGAAAGAGAGCTATATCCTGTCTGTACGTCTTTTTTATAGTATTATTGTTCTGCCTTCTCATTGGTTGTAAACCAAACACGTGACTGCCTCGTCACTGTCTGAATGTACAGCCGCCTAGGTCTTAAAGGCATATGTCTCCAATGCTGGCTGTATCCCTGAACACACAGAGATCTATGGGATTAAAGGCGTGTGCCACCACTGCCACACTCTGTCTATGGCTCTAATAGCTCTGACCCCCGGGCAACTTTATTTATTGACATACAATCAAAATCACATTTCAGTACAATTAGAATACTACCACACACCAATGTACATAAAATAAGAATAAATAAATTTTTAAAAAAAGTTTCAACTGCATCCTCCAGAAATCATAGTGCTCATCTGTTATACAGCACTTGAGAAGCTGAGGCATGGGGATGGGATGTTTGAGGCCATCTAAGGTTATACACAGAGTTCCAGGCCAGTCTGAGTATACAGTGAGACTGTCTAAAACAAACAAACAGACAAACAAAGAGGGACAGGCATGGTGGCACAAGTCTTAAATCCCAGTGCACAGAAGGCAGAGGCAGGAGGATCTCTGAGTTCGAGGCCAGCCTGGTCTACAGAGTGAAACCCTGTCTCAATAATTTATTTTTTAAAAAACAGTGAAAGGTGGTGCCCGAGGAATCTGTGGAATTTGAGTAGGGCTGGGGGGGGGGCAGTAAAAGGGGCAGGGGTAAGGTGGGGTTCTCAGGCTTCCAGGAAAGAGGGGAGGAGGTGAAGGGCAGAGGGAGAGAACTCCCGTGTGTGCTCCTGTTCCACCCACAGCCCCAGCTCGGCTGTCACAATAGTGCAGCTGAAGCATCCGCTGGCCATGGAGCACACGAGGGTCACGGTGCTGCACATGCCTGTGTTTGCACAAGTCTGAAGACAGTCCTCACTTCAGCGTCATTACAACCGTTTCCCTGCCTGAGCGTCCTGTGCTCAGCCTGCTGACACTCCACCCTTGCTTCTTGGTCCTGCTTCACCTTTTTTTTTGTGGTGACAGACTGATTCCAGGGCTTCACACATGCTAGGAAACTGCTTTGCCACTGGGCTGGCCCCTCCACCCAGTACTCCTGTCTGAAATCTTTCCATCTCTCAGCTCCACTTCACCCTCCAGCAGGATGGTCCCTGAGGCACCAGGCTCACACCTTTGGCTTTAAAACTGCCTGGAAAGCAAGGGCGGAAGGTAGGACCCTCTTCTGTCCTTGCTTTCTAGGGCTCTGGACTGCACCTGGTCATATGCCCATCTCTGTAAGCTTTAGTCCCTCTACCTGACACAGGGCACAAGTTTTGGGGTACCTGGGCAGACAGAGGCTTACCATGGCCTTAGCCTATCCCCCTTGGCCTCTGCATTCTTCCCTAAGCAACTGATACCACCAAGAGGTTCCCTGAGAAGCCATGAGGACTCCCTGGCGCCACCTAGAGGTTGGTGTATAAGTATAGTGGATGACATTAAAAAATTGATAATACAGGGGGCTGGGTAGGACACACCTTTAATCCCAGAATTTAGGAGGCAGAGGCAGGAGGCCAGCCTGGTCTAGCCAGAACTACATGGAGAGACCCTGTTCCCACTCCCCCCAAAAAGTGGCAATACTGGGGTTTGGGGAAAGAGCACTGGCTACGCCGGGTAGCAGTTGCGCACGCCTTTAATCCCAGTACTCGGGAGGCAGAGCCAGGCGGATCTCTGTGAGTTCAAGGCCAGCCTGGTCTACAGAGCGAGATCCAGGACAGGCACCAAAACTACACAGAGAAACCCTGTCTCTAAAAAGCCGGAAGAAAAAAAAAGAATATAGTTAAGTGACCTGGGTATAGTATCTTATGCCTGTAATCCCAGCACATGGGAGGTTGAGGCAAGAGAATCATAAGTTCGAGACTGGACTTCCTACCTACTGAACTCCAGGATAGACTGGGCTAGAGTGAGACCCTATCTCAAAAAAAACCAAAAAGTATAGGGCTGGAGAGATGCCTCAGAGGTTAAGAGTGCTTACTGCTCTTACAGAGGACCAGAGTGCAGCTGCCGGTACCTACATGGGCCACACAAACTCCCACAGGCATACATATATACACATAAAACAAATCCAAAATAACAACATTAAACTAAAAAAAACACAAGTAATACGGTTAAATTCCAGGTGACACACACCTGTAATCCTAGCACTCAGGAGGTTGAGGCCAGGAGGACTGAAAATTTGAGGTAAGCCTGTGCTACACAAGACCCTGCCTCAAAAAAAAAATTGAAAGAAATATACTGAAATCTACTATTATTTTGGGAGATAGACAGTTCAGTCAGAAAGGCATTTGTCATGAAAGCTGAGGCTGTGAGTTCAATCCCAGCACTTGTGTGTGGTGGTGGTGCACACTCCTATTAGACCCAGTAATGCAGATCCAGAGACCGGAGGGTCCCTGGAGCTTGATAGCCAGCCAGCCAGCCTACTGGTGTGTAGCTAGAGTTTTCCTGCCTTGCCCACAGTCAGGACAAATCTTGTCACCCGCCAGTCCCACAGCCGCTCAGACTCAACCAAGTAAACACAGAGACTTATATTGCTTACAAACTGTATGGCCGTGGCAGGCTTCTTGCTAACTGTTCGTATAGCTTAAATTAATCCATTTCCATAAATCTGTACCTTGCCTCGTGACTTACCGGCATCTTTTCATGCTGCTTGTCAGGGTGGTGGCTGGCAGTGACTCCTTCTGCCTTCCTGGTCTTTCTTTTCTCCTCTCTGTTAGTCCCGCCTATATTTCCTGCCTAGCCACTGGCCAATCAGTGTTTTATTTATTGACCAATCAGAGCAACTTGACATACAGACCTCCTCCCCCAGCACAGCCAAGTGCAGACCATCTCAGACACCTGCACTCAGGCCTGTGGTCCTAATCATCCTCTATGTGGACCTGCTGGGTAAAGCCACGAGGAACCCAGGAATGGGCTCCCACAGGACATACAGAACATCCCACAGCATTGGTGAGTGTCCAGTAGAGACCGTGTCTCGGGAAACAAGGTCCTAGCTCCCGGGAAACAACACCCCAGGCTGACCTTTAGCCCTCACAAGTACTTGCCTGCAGACAAACACACATACCTACAATTAATGGGGGATGTAAAAACAAAACCACATCAGTGGATTCTGCAGTGGTTCTGGTGGGTTCTTTGTTATGTACCATTATCTTTTTAATCCCAAATCCTCTGGTCTATGAGTCCATAAAAGGAGCAACAATAAAGTGACAAAGTATGTAGCCCGTGTGCCCTAAAGAGTGAGCATTGGGTGCTGCTGGGTGAACCCAAGAGTGCAGATCTCCAGCCATCCTGTACCCCTCAAATGCTGGGTGCTTGGATGGGGGGAGCAGGACGCAGTCACAGGTAGAAGTATACAGTTGGGAACCCAAGAACAGTTGTCCAGGATGAAGGCCACATGCTGATCATAACAAAACATGGATGCCACTCTGAAAAGACTGAAGAGATTCTAATTGGTCTTAATAATAAAAACCTGGAGTCAGATATCAGGATAAACGCTGAAAGATCAGAGAAGTAAAGGAGCCGCCACAGCCACCTCTTACCTCCACAACTCTCCAGATGGAAGGAGCCCAGCTCCTGTGTTCATCTCCTTTATATTCCTCTTGCCGCCCAGCCACATCACTTTCTGTCTCCTGTCTGTACAGACCTCCAGACCTCTATAGTTAACTACTGGCTAGCTCCATCCTCTGATCTTCAGGCAAGCACAAACAAAATATCACCACAAATGCCAGGCAATGGTGGCGCACGTCTTTTTTTTTTTTTTTTTTTCTCTCGAGACAGGGTTTCTCTGTGTAGCTTTGCGCCTCTCCTGGGACTCACTTGGTAGTCCAGGCTGGCCTCACAGAGATCCATCTGGCTCCGCCTCCCGAGTGCTGGGATTAAAGGCATGTGCCACCACCGCCCGGTGGCGCACGTCTTTAATGGATCTCTGTGAGTTCAACACCAGCCTGGTCTACAGAGAGAGTTCCAGGACAGGTTCCACAGCTACACAGTGAAACCCTGTCTCGAAAACCCTCCCCCCACCAAATAAAAAAAAAAAAAGTCACCACAAGACTGGTCTACATAATGAGTTCCAGGATAGCCAGGGCTACACCCAGAGACCCTGTCTAAATAAACAAACAAATAAGACTCAGAAGTGGTGGGCGGCTTTAAGTAAATGACATTTTCTGGACACATATGAACCTGCAGCGATTGATGACAGCTTGCACAAGACCTGTGTGAGCTCAAATCTCCTGACAAAACCCCAGCCTGGAGGAGGGAGGTGGGAGAGAGGTCCCACCCCAGCTGAGGAGCTCTGGGCATCTGATGGCTGCTGGGAGAGGAAAAGGCAGCTTTCTCTAAGGATGTGACTCCCTGCTGGGCAGACAACACTCCAGGGCAGGCCCCACTCCCAAGAGCCGCTGGACCAAACAAACTTGGGAAGGAAAAAGGAGGAGGGAGGAGGGAGAGCTGGGGTGGGCGTGGATACAGTCAATACAGTGCATGACATTCCCAAAGAATTGAGCATATTTTTTAAAAATTAAAACATTTAGCAGGCGTTGATGGGAAACCAACAGAGGAAAGGGCTGGCGACATGTGAGCCCCAGACACCGCTGGTTTCCACCACTCCTTGGAAAACTAATCCGCTTCATGAGACATGTTCCTTTGCAGCCTCGGGGGCTGCTTCAGAGGCAGAGCATGGTACAGTGTGACTTAGAAACTGTCCGAAGGCGGGAGTGTTTTATATTCCTGTTTTAAGAAGCGAACTGTAGCAAAATATATCCGCAAACACAAAACTTGGTCATCCCACTTCCCACATGACTTCCCCATTAACAGGAAGTCCAAGATCTCTGCTGCAAGTTTACGGGAACCATCAAGGAGGGCAGATGTGGACTGTGCCTGGCTGTTCTTCTCGGGTTTGGAAGCTTCAGTGTCTCAGAACCAGTCCCTTCTCACACAGGTCTTGGCTTTCAGGGCGGTGGGGAGACGTGGCTTCATCTCAGGGACAAAGGGTTAAGGTTCAGAACAATGAGAAAATCCTTGGTGCAAGGCTTCTCTGCATCCGGTCATAGGACTAGGAGTGTCCCTGAAGGGCATGCCAGAGACCTGTCACTCCACAGACAGCTGCCTAAAATCCTCCAGCCTCAGCCCTTCCAGCCTGCAGAGGTCTCTTTGGAAGACATCACTATTAGTCACTGAAGTTTCTGCATTCTGGAAGAGCCTGGAGCCACCCTGAGGCCACCCGAGGCTCTGCAGCCTGTGTACGGTTCGATCAAATGCTCTGAGGCCCAGAGGCCGAACCAGGCTTCCTGTACAGCACCAGCATTAAGTAAAGGCCTGTGACCAGTTCCTGTTATGACTTATGGAAGCCAGCGGCCTCCTGTGTTTCTGAGGACCACAGCAGTCCCCTCCTGGGAGACCAGGAGAAGATGAAGTGCAGCGTCTTGAAGTACAACCCACAGAGAGGAGAGTCAATGCTGTGTTTTTGAGACCGCTGTTGTTTTAAGTATGTGTTTGCCCTGCATGTTCATCTGTGCACCGTGTGTGCCTGGTACCCTCAGAGGTCAGAAGAGGGCTTCAGATCCCCGTAATCAGAGTTAGAGATGGTTGTGAGGGATGATGTGAGTGCTGGGAATTGAACCCAGGTCCTCTGGAAGAGCAGCCAGTGTTCTTAACCACTGAGCCATCTCCAGCTCCCTTCTAAGACTTTCTAAGGCCACCACACAATCTAAATATTAAAAAAAAAAAATTGAGATTTATTAAGGAAGTGTTTTGTAGGGAAATCATTATTCAGCATGTTGCTGAGACAGCCTTTATGATATAGATATGTAAAAGTCCACAAGCTGGGGATAGAAGCCTACAATCCCAGCCTTCTGGAGACAGAGGTGACAGGTGAGACATAAGAATGAGGACAGTCTGGGCTACATATTAAGCTGGAGGCCCACCAGAGCTACACAGAAAGACTTTGTTTCGAAAAGCTAATGATTCAGTCTGGGGAGATGACCAGGCAGGTAATGTACCTTGCCACAGGATGGAGTGGTGTGCATCTGTAACCCTGTACTCCACAGGATGGAGTGGTGTGCATCTGTAACCCTGTACTCCACAGGATAGAGTGGCGTGCATCATCTGTAACCCTGTACTCACAGGATGGGGTGGTGTGCATCATCTGTGACCCTGTAGTCCACAGGATGGAGTGCTGTACATCTGTAACCCTGTAGTCCACAGGATGGAGTGGTGTGCATCATCTGTAACCCTGTACTCCTACAGCAAGATGGAAGACAGAAACATGAGAATCAGCTGGGGAGGGGTGGGTATGGTGTGTGTGGTGCAGCAGCAGAAACAAGAGAACCCAGCCTCAACAAGAAAGAAGCAACGTGCGAAAGTTGTCCTCTGACCTTCACACAAAGGCCATGGCGTGATGCCTGCACCCTCCACATCAAACACACACACACACACACATAAATTAAAACGTTTTAAAAGACCACCCTAAACAAAAAATCTCTACAGTAATACTTTATTAGAATGTGGCTACGCAAGAGACTCACCTTGACATGACTTTTAAAAAACAAAACAAATTTTATAGTCAAAATAACTGCAATTAGAATTTATTTGCAAGTATTTGTGATCTCAGGAGGCAGAGACAGAAGGACTTCTGTGCGTTAGAGGCCAGCCTGGTCTACATTTATTACACTCTCTAGCCGAGCGGTGGCGCACGCCTTTAATCCCAGCACTCAGGAGGCAGAGGCAGGTGGATCTCTGTGAGTTTGAGGCCAGACTCTAAGTTTTTCTTTCTTTCTTTCTTTCTTTTAATTTTTTGTTTTATTTTTATTTATTATTTATTTATTTATTTTGGTTTTTCGAGACAGGATTTCTCTATATAACAGCTCTGGCTGTCCTGGATCTCACTCTGTAGACCAGGCTGTCCTCGAACTCACAGAGATCCACCTGGCTCTGCCTCCTGAGTGCTGGGATTAAAGGCGTGTGCCACCACCGGACTGTGTAGCGTTTCTTGTCACGCACTCAGTGCACTTTGAGGATCCAGCTGAACTTTGGGTATGAATAAGCACAGGACAGTAGATAGGCTTCGAGACCAGCCTCACACAGATCATTCAGTTGTTAGAACTAGCTATCCTGTAATGCTGGAGCATTCATTGTCACATGGCCCACACCAGGACAACCTCGGAGACCACCACAGGGGTACTCGTGTGTACCCTTCCCACAAACCCCTGCTCCACAGTTCCTGGGACTAACAAGTTTCCTCCCAAGGCCCGCCGGGCCTCGGCCTGAGGAAGAGCCGTGTCCGCTCTGCTCGGGCCTCAGCCTGAGGAGGAGCACGTGTCCTCCTGTTCTCCTCCTTACATAACTGAGAACATCTGACAAAAGCGATTTCTTCCAGCTCAGGCTTTCACGGGTTCACACCCCACGGGGGAGGGCCCGGCACTGCAGGCTGCGCACAGCACCGTGACAGGGAAGCCAAGAGCGAGACCAGAGTGACTGTCACACACACACCTCAAGGATCTGCCCTCAGCGACCTACTTCCGGCCTCATCTTCCAAAGTTTCCAACCCCTCCCCCAATAGTGCCAGCATCTGGGGCCAAGGATCTGCTCACTGTTCCGAGGTCAGACCTGAGACCAAGGCTGAGCGATGCCTTCCCGCCAGCCTTGCTCCTCTGTGAAGGCGCTGTTTCTAGGCTTCACACTACCACCACCAAAAGGCCCAAGCAGAGGAGAGGCCAGCCAGAGGCTGTGGTAACGGACCGCTGAGGCCCGCTGTCGGGCTCACGTGAGGCCACTCTTCAGACAGCAGCGGCCCTCAGTCCAGGGTGACGGCTCCTCAGCAGGTGGCTCTCACCACAACCTGCCAGCCTGAGCTCAATCCCGGGGACCAGCGTGGAGGAAGAGGAGAACAACTGAGAGCCGTCCTTTGGGTAAACACACGCGCGTGCGCACACACTCACACATACCATACACACACACACTCACCACACACACACCACACACACACACTCACCACATACACTCACACACACTCTCATCACATACACTCACACACTCACACTCTCACCACACACACACCACACACACACTCACACACTCACACTCTCACCACACACCACACACTCACACCACACACACTCATACACACTCACCACACACACACACACACACACACACACACACACACACACACACACACACTAATAAACAACTATTATAAGGAGGAGGGATGGTAGCTTTGGCCTTCAACCTGGGATGCTGGGGTAATGAGTCTCATGTCCCTGTCACCTGTTGCTGAGTCCTGTGCGTGCAGTTACGACCAGATGAGACCTGACAAGGTGTCGCCATCTGCATGAAGCCAGCGGTTTCTCCAGAGGTCGCTGCTGCCGTGATGCTTGGGCGAGCGCACAGCCCTGGCCCCGGCTGTGGGGCCTGGAAGTCAGCTTCCAAAGGCTCTATGCTACCTGCCCACCTGGCTCAAGCTTGCTTTAGTGTCTGTCTGGACAAGCAGCTGGGTCCCAGAGCCCCGCGGACCGGTGCCCCCCATACAGTGTGCCCACCTGGACTAGTCACCACACTACCCACTGAGGGAGTCGTTTGTTCAACAACGGCAATGTCCCGGTTTCAGGGTGACAGTTCTGGGACAAACGGTCAAAGCACTGGTGGTCTGGGATCTGCCCAGGGTGTCAAGGCCCATCAGTAGCAGCACACGGGGCGACAGCATTAGCTTCTTGCTGCTGACAAACTTCTGGAGACATCAACGTAGAGGAGGAAAGGGAACGGTCTCACAGTTCCAGCGGTCACTTGGCCATGGCCTTCGGTTCCTGGGGAAGGGCCACCTCATGTCAAGGAGCATGTGGCAGAGGCTGTTTACCTTGCGGCAGCCAAGGAGAGAGAGGAAGAAGGGGCTGACTCCTAGCCCCCTGAGGGGTTTCCTCTGACCTACTGCCTCCAGCTGGGCTCCAACAGGTCCCACTTCCTCCCACCGTGCTGTCAGCTGGGAGCCAGTCAATGGGAGACGTGACATCAGCCCACAGTCACCACATTTGCGTTTCTCTCTAACTACGGTGATGACGGCTGTTATGCGGTGTCTTTGGAAGCTGAGGGGTCACCGCACTCTAAAATGATGACATCAGGGCTGGAGAGATGGCTCAGTGGTTAGGAGCACCTACTGCTCTTCCAGAGGTCCTGAGTTCAATTCTCAGCAACCACATGGTGGCTCACAGCCATCTACAATGAGATCTGGTGCCCTCTTCTGGCCTGCAGGGATGTGTGCAGACAGAACACTGCATACATTAAAAAAATAAACTGATGACATCACTCTGTGATCAGCAGTCTTTCACACAAAGACGCTGCTGCATCTGCTGGGTTTGACTTTACTGTGTCGGGGCTTGGATCCGTGGCTCCCCCGCCCCCCCAGCCAGCTGAAGGTCACTCCCAACTTGCACTGGTCTAATTGTTTCAGTGAAACTTTATTCATATTTTGACGCTGCCATATTCTGAATTGGTATAATTCAAGACACAGTCAACAAATAGACAGTTGATCTCGTCGAGAATAAGCCAGCCGGGGATACAGAGTCAGGAAAGTCCTGAACACGGACGAGCCAAGCTGTGGGACCTGTGCTCACTTCCAGGGTCCTCATGAATGGCAGCTGGGTGCTGGCGGGGCAGATCCAGGTGGGCTCCTAACCGCTCGTCTTCTTCTGCTTCTGTCTCAGCTTGTTCCACATCCTCTCCAGCGCCACTTTCCCCATGAAGAACGTGATGGCAAAATTACGCTTGTACCAGTCTCTACAGGGAAAGAGAGGCACCCCAAGTCAACCACAGGGACAGTCCTGACCAGACAGCAGCTCCCCTGGAGGTGTGGTCCCCTGACTCCCGACCTCCCCAGCTGGCCATACACACAGATAGCCAGTTTCCCTGTGTGTGGAGGGCTCCAATCTTCCTCTGGCCTTTACTAAAGGATTCATAAGACCCTCTGAACCCAGCAACATTCTAGACAGACACTGTGGAGAGGTAACCATGGAACACAGCCTGGCAGCTTCCTGGGGACCAGAGGGTGTCCTGCGTTGGCCTAATGTGTAGAGAAGTGCCCAGGCACAGCGCTCCCCACTGGGCCAAGCTCTACATCCCCTTCTCCTGGGCCACAGGTCTCTGACCCTCACTCAGACCCTGGTGGAATCTGTACAAGGAAAACGCTGCCTACAAGTCATTCAGTGGAAGCCGACCCACTGGGGCCGGTTCTAACCTGCGGCGAAGTCTGGGGAGCTTACTGGACACAAGAAGGGCTCCGCTTAGCCCCGGCAGGCAGCCCCCGGCACCAGTCGGTCATTCCAGCCCGAGCTCCTGAACCACTTGCACTGGGCCGGATCCTCTGAGTTCCTGATCTCAGTACAGAAGGTAAGGGAGGAGCCCGGGCCCTCAGGGAGTGACAGTACAAGTCACCGAGTGTGAGCCCTCAACTCCACCTACACAGAACGTCACCACGCGTCACTGCTCTCCTGATGTCGTGGAGCTGACCTGGCCATGTGTGGGAAAGCCAGCAAAGCGCCCTGGCTCTGTGCTGAGCAGACACCCAGAGCTGGAGGGCAGTGGGCAGTGGGCAGAGGCCCCTGTGGCTGAGTGACGAGCCAGGTCAGGGTAAGGCCCACCAGACAAGGAGGCAGACGCTCACCCAGCCCCCACTGTCACCGTGAGGTCCTGCCGCTCTGGCCATGCCCAGTCCCGTCATTGCTAGATTTTAAAGCAAATCTCAAGTTGCGTCTTAACTACCAGATATAACCAAAAGCTAAGGTGATTATTAAAGATCAGATTGATCAGGCCAAGCATGGTGGCCCACACCTTTAATCTCAGCACCTGGGAAGCGAAGGTAGACAGACTCTCTGAGTTCGAGGCCAGCATGGTCTACAGTGAGTGAGACTCTTTCTCAAAATACCAAAGCAACCAACCAAACAACAACAGTAACAAAAAAGAGCCAACCATGGCGACATCTGCCTGTAATTCTATCACTCCCACGGCAGAGGCCTGGTCCACATAGCAAGTTTCAAGCCAGTCAGGCCTATATATGAGACCTTGTCTCCAATTAAATAAATAAATAATAAGAAACAGAAAAAGTCACTAATCTGACAGAATGATCGACTAACTCATGGACACAGCCACCCCATCTTTAGATACCCTGTCCAAATCTCTCACGACTGGACACTGTGGACTCCCAATATTATGGGCTGAGCTGACATCTTCAGGCCGCCGTTTCAAATGTCTTCAGCGGCCCTCCCCACGTACACACCCTCTTACTCTTTGCCTGTGTCCTGTTCTGGATTCAGAAGTCCAACCCCACTGTAGCCCCATCTCTCAGGACACACCCTGCAGACGCAGCCACTGTGGCGTCCCGCTGCATAAGGTGTGGACGTGCTGGGACGCACGTGTGTCATCCTGGGCTGTCGTCACCCCGTCCCACAGCTGTTTGTGTCCAGTGGTTTCAGCAGCCAGGGGAGACAAGTGCCTAGATCTACGTGTGCCCTTCGGAAAACGGTAATTCACCACCAGTTCTGAGTGTTCTCGTGTGGCACAGGGCAGGGAAGTTTATACCGTTTACACTGTTCCACATGTGACCTTACACAGCCAGAGGGGGTACTAGCACAGACACAGTGTGCACTGACATTTTTGCTGTCCAATATATGTACTTTTGGGCGGCTGTCTGACTCTCCATGAGGTTACACGTTCCTACTGGTCCTTGCATGGCTCTCCTGGGGCCTTTGGTCTCTGCTGACCTCCTTGTTCCCACACAGGCAACACCCTGACTGACCAGGACCCCCAGGGAAAGACACTTAAGGACGTCTTCGGGACCCACTTACTGACCTAAGGCCCAGGGCACAGAAGACGCCGTGTACAGGGGAGGCTGACAATTTAGCTAAAACGGCAAAAAGTGAAGATCACAAAATCATGTGACCTCCATCTCTACTGAAAGCATCAAGGCTTTAAACTAAGGTAAGAAGATAAGCAAATGTGGATGTGCTAACTAAACTTCAGGGAAGACGCAAACACTCACCGGTTATAACACATGTGCTTCTGAAAATTCTTACTCAGAAACTCCTTATAAAAGTCAGCCATTTCCTCTGCGTCCAACGCTGCTCTTTGACCTGGAAATAAATTACAACTTAACGTAAGACTCGAGGAGGAGCTGCTTGTGGTGGAGCACATTTATAACCCAGGCCACAGGTAGAGGCTGAAGTGTCAGAAGTTTGGTCAGCCTTGGTTACCTGTGACATGGCTCACTGAGTTGATTCCTGGGACCCAGAAGGCAAAAGGAGAAAACTACCGCTCATTGTCCTCTGACCTCCTCAGGCAAACTATGGCGCATGCAAACCCCCCCCCCCCACACACACACACAAGTAAAAGAATAAGATTCTAGTTTGTTTTTTAAATTATGTATATGTGTGTATCTATTTGTAGGTCTGTGCACAGTGGGTAGGTAGAGTATCTGCACAGGCCAGTAGGTGTCAGAGGCCCTAGGCCAGAGTCACAGGCAGCTGTGGGTCACATGACATTCTGCTGGGAACCAAACTGAGTCCTCTACTTTCAGAAATTTTGAGGTCCAGTCTCTTATTAATTTTCTTCCCGGAGGCCCAGGTGTGGGAATGAATGACAGCAAGCTCTCTGTCCGTTCACTTTATTCCTCTATGACAAAAGTCCATCTACACAGCTTCAGCTCCATCCTCCCATCAGCCCCTCTCTCTGTGCCCACTTTTCCTGTCCTCATAGTTTTGTTGGCTCCTATGCTTTTGACCTCATCTTCGTCCTCTGTCCCTTCGTCCTGCATCTCTCCTTGCTCCTTACCCCTGGCTCTGAGAAAACTCTACAAGAGATCTGCCTAACCCTCTACAGAATCTCTGACTTCCTCTCTTCTCTCTGGCCATGCGGTTCTGTCTACCCTCTCCAGAGAAACTGTCTGGTTCTCCTTGCCACAGGACTCTCTGCTGCCAGGAATTCTGCCTCACTCTTTACTCCACCTAGATATGCAAAAACCTCCTTTGTTTTCAGTCAATTTCAGTCTGTGATGCCACTAGGCCTGAAGGCAAGGGATGGTCTGAGCTTCCTCTGCACAAGAAACAAAGCTATGCATCTAGGAGCCAGGTTGCCTTGAAGTTTTACCTTAGTTCAGGGACTTCAGGCACCTAGCAGGTGGTCTGGTAGCTATTCTGCTCCTCACTTGTCCCTCAGTGCTTTGTTTGGAGTTGGCCCTATCTTTGGATGATTCCCCTTTTGGATATTTGTAAAAGGCAGATACTCAATCAAATGCTAAAAAGGGAGCAGGGTGCTCAGAGGCAGAAGACCCTGCCTATGTGACCTTATCCAAGTACTGGCCCAAGCAGGATGCTCACATATATATTCTATGGGAATTATGAGCACAAGAGATTCATAACGAGGAGCAGCTGACTATTAAAGCTGAATAACACCAAATATTCCATGATAAATGGCTTCCCACTAGAAAAATGCCTTGAAATTTCTAGGTATAGCTTTAATACATAGCCGAATCTCTATAATATAGTCTTGCGGCTCACAAGACTCTACTAGAAGAGTAAGAGCTTAACCACCGAAGAAGCCATCACCCCAGTTACTTCCTATTGTTTATTTTATGTGTATGGATGTTTTGCCTGCACTGTATGTTTGTGAATCACTTGTACACCTGATGCCCACAGAAACCAGAAGAAGGGTCCTGGGCCCCTGCAAATAGAGTTACAGCTGCTTATAAGTCTCCATGTGGGTGCCGAGAATGGAATCCAGGTCCTCCATGAGAGCAGCTAGTGCTCTTAACTGCTGAGCCACCTCTCCAACCCAGTTTTCACTGCTGTTGTTTATTTTATAATATTTTTTAAAAAAAAAGGACGAAAGAAAAGTAAAAGTAAGACTGGGATTGGCTCCAGCTGGCAGAGTGCTTACCCAGAGTCACATAAACCAGGGATGGGGGCAGGAAAATCATAAAATCAAGGTCATTCTGGATCAAAAATAACAAAATGAAGGATGAGCAGTAGTGGTACACGCCTTTAATCCCAGCACTCAGGAGGCAGAGGCAGGAGGATCTCTGTGAATTCTGGGCCAGCCTGGGCTACAGAGCTAGAGAAAAGCTGTCTGAAAAAACCAGGGGGAAAAAGCAGCTCCAGAACGGCCTGGAGGCATCTGGCAAAGGCCACACGTGGAGCAGAGAACGCGTCTGACAGTGAGGTGGGGATACCGAAGGGGGAGGTGAACGCTGGCAGAAATGCACACAGTCGTCACGGCAGGACAAAACCAGGGGGCCTCCTCCAGGCCCACCCCTGCCTGGACAGCCCTACGCCGAGGACAGCTCTAGAGACCGCACTTCTCGGCTGCACTTGTGTGTTCAAGCACAGCCTGTCTCTTACCAGGCAGGTGCGGATGACCTGTCTTCTGTGCCTGTGCACTGCACGGCGGCGCAGGCAGTGGTCTGTGCTAACACACAGAGGAAGGGTCAAGCCCTCGTGAGCTCAGTTGTGGTATCCACGTGCTAACCACGCACAACTCTATTCACATTGCTTGTTTCAGGCTCAGCCTTCCTGCTGTCCCCTCCACCTAAAAGACTCTTCTGAGAACATCCCCGCCACACCCCCCCCACACACACACACATGCACACTGGCAGGTGCCCACCCCCCTCCCTAACTCCCTGCTAGTCTTCTCGCAGGGTCCATATGCTATGTCCACAGCACACACCCACCTGTATGCTGACCCTGCTCGGTGGGTGGGCTTGTTATCTCCCATGGGAGGACAGAAGTCCTGCTCCGCCCACCCTATCCCAGTGGCCAGTGGCATGCCTCTGTGAAGACAGACGCTACTCACATGGAGTGGAGAGGACCTGTCTCCTGAGAGGGGAGGGAGGCCTAAGGTTCCAGGGAAGGTGACACCTGAGCTGGTCTCAAAGGAACAACACAGGCAGCCGGGAAAAGGGGGACCAGACCGGAGGGCACCAGGATGAAGCCCAGTGCAGAGACACTTTCGGGGTGGCAGTCTTAGCTGATCTTAGAGAAGGGTGTGCCCTCTCCTCCAGCAGCCTCTCTGGGCCGCACAGGGAGAGAGACTGTCCAAACAGGAAAGCCGTCCCCAGCGACAGCAGCACAAGCCGCCTCACTGGAGGGACAGGCTCTGCCGTCGGCTACGAGATGCGAACTGTGTCCTCCCGTTGTCTTTCCCTGTCTCAGCAGCTCACCTCGGCACAGCCTCTCCCGGCACAGCCTCTCCCGGCACAGCCTCTCCACGGCACAGCCTCTCCACGGCACAGCCTCTCCACGGCACAGCCTCTCCACGGCACAGCCTCTCCACGGCACAGCCTCTCCACGGCACAGCCTCTCCACGGCACAGCCTCTCCACGGCACAGCCTCTCCACGGCACAGCCTCTCCACGGCACAGCCTCTCCACGGCACAGCCTCTCCCGGCACAGCCTCTCCACGGCACAGCCTCTCCCGGCACAGCCTCTCCCGGCACAGCCTCTCAGGGCACAGCCTCTCCCGGCACAGCCTCTCACCACGGCACAGCCTCTCCCGGCACAGCCTCTCCACGGCACAGCCTCTCCCGGCACAGCCTCTCCACGGCACAGCCTCTCCCGGCACAGCCTCACCACGGCACAGCCTCTCAGGGCACAGCCTCACCACGGCACAGCCTCTCAGGGCACAGCCTCTCCCGGCACAGCCTCTCACCACGGCACAGCCTCTCCCGGCACAGCCTCTCCACGGCACAGCCTCACCCGGCACAGCCTCTCCACGGCACAGCCTCTCCACGGCACAGCCTCTCCACGGCACAGCCTCTCCACGGCACAGCCTCTCACCACGGCACAGCCTCTCCACGGCACAGCCTCTCCCGGCACAGCCTCTCCACGGCACAGCCTCTCCACGGCACAGCCTCTCCACGGCACAGCCTCTCCACGGCACAGCCTCTCACCACGGCACAGCCTCTCACCACGGCACAGCCTCTCACCACGGCACAGCCTCTCACCACGGCACAGCCTCTCCACGGCACAGCCTCTCCCGGCACAGCCTCTCTCTCCCGGCACAGCCTCTCACAGGCGTGCGTCTCTGAGGCCTGGCAGTAGTGGAGGGGTGAGGGGAATCTAGGTGGGCTTGTCATTGCTGCATTCAGTGTGCACAGGGAAGGGTCAACTGCAGGGTGGAGGCAGGCAGAGCTGCCCACACCTGATGCTTCCCCCAGGGGCTCTCAGACCTAGGGTCACCGCACCCCAACCCCGCAGGCCAGTGATCAGACAGCAGGAAGCCCATCAAAGCTTGCCAAGTCATTTCTGCTCCATCCCGCCACCTCTGCCTCTTGTTACTGAACATAAAGAACACTGGAGCAGGAAAAGGTAAAGAGAAGGGTTGGGAACAGGAAGGGAGGGGGAGGAGGAAGGGAGCCATAATGGAGGGATGGAGAAGGAAAAAAATCAATTCATTGCATCATTACTGAAAATGTGTGGGTGTCTCACAAATGCCATCTGACAAAGTGATCTGTCTCCATGGCTCCCTCTTTTCTGGATGCACCAACACTTGTGCAGTCAAGAAAAGGGGGGAAAGAACTCTTTCCTGACCACTGTCGACAACTGAAATCAGGCGTTTCTGCTTCCTGCACTTGGAGTCAGTCGGTGAATTTCCCACACAGCAGCAGAATTCGCAGAACATTCAGCCCGCGGTGGCCGGCTGTCTACCTCGTCTGCAATCCCTGGGCAGCGAGACATCCCCACTTTGCAATTAAAGGAAGCCTGTTAGGACACCTGCAGAACTCACGGTTTGCCCCATAAGGACTTCTTGGAGACGGTTCGTGGCGACTGCTGTCTTCTTTGTATGTCATAATGGGTACACTAGATCTAGAAAGGGGCTAGGGACTTGAGGCGGCCACCAGCCACCAAAGCAACTCTACCAGGCCTGAGTGAAAACGTCCATATGAATTCAGAAAGCAGACTGCCTCCCACTGCGTGGATGCACTATTGGTTACAGCTAGCAGCTCCTTCTTTGCACACTCAGTCACTGTCCATAGGTGTTCTTATTAAGGCAAATTGGTTGCAGTCTGTTTAAAGGTCCCAATGGCCCATGTCATCTTGGCTACAAACACCACCCATCTGCCATTCATGGTGAACTGTGTGTGTTTCCTGGACACTGACCCCTTTGTCTGGCCACCCCTCTGGGCCCCCTCCATCCCCTGTTTCCATGGCAGCAGCCAGGCTCTTTCAACACAATCCCATCTCTGTCTGCTGATCCAAGGCCCAGCATGGCTGAAAGCTGGCCCTGGGGTTTGGCATCACTGGAGAGAATAATAAACAGGGAGGCAGAAGGCCAGAGTACACCAAGAAAAAGAGCAAGACAGCTCAAGAGAGGAGTTTTAGGAAGGAGTCCTAGGATGCCCACGTCCTCAACATCCACTGAGCCTGCTCAGCCAGTGCCTGCTGGGAAGTCCCCCCACGGGAGCCCCAGCTGGTCAGTGCTTTCCGTCCCCGTGCTGATGATGTTTGGGTCTGTGTCTCCTGTGTCCTCAGATGCAGATGGCATAATCTTTAGGGTGGAGATGAGTAGGAGGCCCCTGGGTCACTGCTGTGTGCTTTCAAAGGGGACTCTGGGACCTAGGTCCCATCCATTGAAAAACTGAGTCTTTTTTTTTTTTTAATATATATACAATTTATTTTTACTTTGTGTTTCCTGGTGTTTTGCCTGCATGTACATCTGTGTGAGGGTGTCAGAAACCCTGGAACTAGAGTTACAGACAGTTGTGAGCTGTCATGTGGGTGCTGGGAATTGAACCCAGGTCCCCTGGAAGAGCAGCCAGTGCTCTTAACCACTGAGCCATCTCTCTAGCTCCATGATTTTTTGTTGGTTTGTTTGTTTGTTTTTCAAAACAGGGTTTCTCTGAGCAATCCTGAATGTCCTGAAACTTGCTTTGTAGACCAGGCTGGCCTCGAGCTCACAGACATTTGCCTGCCTTTCCCAAGTTCTGAGATTAAAAGCATGTGCCACCACTGTCTGGCTCAACTTGACTTTCTATCACTAGAAATGCTGAATTTAGCTCTGAAGTCTATTAGAAACTGATACCCAATACTTTAAAAATTGTTTGGAATGTGTATTCTAAGAGGAATAAATCTAGTTTTTTTTTTTTTTGATGTCAAAAGCAGTTCATTTTTCCAATATAACTGACTAGACAAACTTCCTTTGCCTTCGGCTCCAGGGAGCCTCTAAAGAGCCCACGTGTTAAGTATTTCGCAGCATAAGTGTGTTCTGGACAGCTGAGTTCTCTTCCCTACTGTGCCCCTCCCCCATCCCAACTGCCGCAGCTGGGAACGCTTGTCTCACCTTGACAGAACATGGTGTTTTTAAGTATGTACACATTATGGAGCGGCTGTATCCAGCTAGCTGACGTGAATCTCCCCAGAGCTGTCATTGTGGTGAGCAACTTGACATCCATGCTCAGCAGTTTCCAGAAACATCTAATTAACCATGTTGTTCCCACCCAACTGGGATTATATATGCTCCACGTGACTCTGAATATTGCCAGAGTGGTGATTCTGTACTGTCCCTTTCCACAGACAGTCTGTCCTTTTTCATTGCGAAATTAATTATAAATATTACTTAAGACCATTCCTTCAGTACACAGCAGAGTCACTAATAAGATTGTCATGTTCACAGGAGTCAAAACAATTCTCCTGTTAGAAGAATGGCCGATCTCGAATGCAATACCACAGTATGAGCTGACCTGATACCACCATCTGGTAGACCACAGACACCCCCTTTACCACATATGTGAGTATTGGGGGGGAAGAACACACACACACACACACACCACACACACACCACACACACACACACACACACCACACACACCCACACCACACACCCACACCACACACCCACACCATACACACACCACACACACATACCACACACACACACACACCACACACATACCACACACACACACACACACACACACACACACACACACACACCACACACACACCACACACACACACACCACACACCACACACATACACACCACACACACACCACACACACATACACCACACACCACACACACACATACACCACACACACACACACACACACACCACACACACACCACACACACACACACACACACACACCACACACACACCACACACACACACACACACACACACACACCACATACACACAGCTGACTGAGAACTGATGAGATCAGCAAGGTGGTCAGCAGACCTGACGGCCTTGAGCAGAACCTCGCCTCCTTCCTCACTGTGCGTCTCAGGCTGGGCAGCCGTCACCCGCAGTTAAGCCTCAGGTTCACCACACAGTATTTGGTCTTTGTGGTTGGTACATGTGAAGGGCTCGGCACAGTGCCTGGCACTCAGTCAGGACAAACGACCCCACTCATTCCCACACTCAGTGTGAGGGTGCAGCACCCTCTTCTTTCGCTGGCCCACTAAGACCCCAGCCGTCAGCACAGAGCAATAGAAGTGGGGGTAGCATTCCGACCACTACCCTTCAGCTCTTCCTCTGGGGAACCAGGACAGGCAGGGGTCAGCAGAGGGTGATGGCTAAAGAAACCAATGATAGACTCACTCAGCGTGGGAGGTGAGTGGCTCTGGGCTGTCCACTAGGAGATCTGACAGTAGGCATCTGCGTAACAAACAGTGTGGAGTGTTATTAAGGCTTCAACACTAAGGGAAAATGGCCAAGGCTATTCTCATTGTTGCTGTTGTTTTCAAGACAGGGTTTCTCTGTGTAGCCCTGGCTGTCCTGGAACTCACTCTGTAGACCAGGCTGGCCTTGAACTCACAGAGATCTGCCTGCCTCTGAGTGCTGGGATCAAACACCTTTAATCCCGGCACTCAGGAGGCAGAGCCAGGAGGATCTCTGTGAGTTCTAGGCCAGCCTGGTCTACAGAGTGAGATCTAGGACAGGCACCAAAACTACAGGAAAAAAAAAAAAAAAATCTAAAGATGTGCACTACCACCGCCCGCTGGCCAAGGCTATTCTGAGCAAAAGAAATGGCAATCCAGGTGTGGTGTCACCCTTTTTAATTTCAGTGCTGGAGTAGGTGGGACTGAAAGACTATCATGAATTCAAGGCCAGCCCCAGCTACATAGTGAGACTTTGTCTCAAAAAAACAAACAAAAAGCAAACAAGCAAATCCATCAGCCTGTGGTCTGTTTTCCTGTCCTAGGAGATGGACAAAGACCAAGATGTGAGGTAGTGGAGCTGTTCTGTGGCCACAGAGGCCAAAAGCCTGTGGTGAGGGCTGGGTGTGATAGCCACACTTTAATCCCAGCACTTCAGATCTCCAAATTCAAGGCTAATCAAAGCTACATAGTGAGACACTGTCTCGACAACAGCAGCAGCCCACAAAGGGAGTGTCGGGTGTGCATTTTGGGTAGAATAGTCTAGCTACAGTGCAAAGAACAGGTTTAAAGCAGGGGTTGACAAAGGACATTTAGAGGTCAAATCTACTTTTTATAAATTAACCCAAGTCCTCTGTGTGTATTCTTTTTTTTTTTTAATTTATTTATTTATTATGTATACAGTGTTCTGTCTACATGTATGCCTGCTGGCCAGAAGAGGGTGCCAGATCTCATTACAGATAGCTGTGAGCCGCCATGTGGTTGCTGGGAATTGAACTCAGGACCTTTGGAAGAGCAGTTAGTGCCCTTAACCTGTGAGCCATCTCTCCAGCCCTCTGTGTGTATTCTTTACAGCAGGCTGAACAGTGCTGACAGATACCCAGGTACCACAAAGGCCCTTTACAGAGAAAAGTATGCTGGCTTCTGTTTTAAAGACTAGAAGCTGGCTGGGGCTAGGTGTGGTGGCTCACACCTTTAATCCCAGAGCTCAGGAGGCAGACACAGGCAGATTTCTGTGAGTTCAAGGCTGTGGGAGGCCACAGGGGATATCTAGTGAGAACTTAACTCAGGGTCAGAGAATCTGGGCTTGCTTTACTCAGCAGGGCTGCATAAGAAGACGACTTGGTCACAGGAGTCGTTACCAGGTGTTTGGAAGGGTCTACACTTGGCTGTATAGTGTGCTTTGATTTTGCAAGGGGGAGGTCTTTTGCCCCGCCCCTTGGCATTGTTATAAAAAGACCTTCTGCCTAAATGAAGTGGCAGTTGGATATTGACCCAGGCCCTCCCGAAGCTATCCTGTGTTTTTCTTCTTGTCGTCTAGGTCACTCATACTGATATTTTCTTAATTCCTCTCTCCTCCACCTAAGAACCTTCAAAAGGTAAGAGCTGGACTCCCACACAAGGCCAGCCTGGTCTACAGAATGAGTTCCAGGACAGTCAGAGGAGCTATAAAGTGGGACCCTGCCTCAAAAAACAAAGCAAACAAATAAAAAAGATCAGAAGCTGGGGAAAACTGAGAAGCTGCAGTAGACAGAGAATTAACAGGGGCCTGAACTTCAACAATTGTTACAAAACAGAGAAGCAAAATGCTGGGAAACCCAGTTCCTCTGGCCTGATTCAGAGGAAGGCTATGAGACAGCTCTCTGCTTTCTGGCTTGAGAACACTCAGGAATCCAGGAAGAGCTGGGAAGATGGGAGGGTTGGGAGATTACAGAGGCCTCATGACCTTAGTCTGAAGTCACTCATCAGAAGGACAAAGGACTGTGCAGTCCAATGGCTGAGTGCTCACCCACAATGCTCAAGGCCCAGGCTTCCATTCCAGCACCATAAAGAAAGAAAATCAAATGAGAAAGGAAGACCTAAACTCTGACAGGCTGTGACATCACCTGAAGGAAGGAGAAGAGGGAGCCGGGAGCTGGTGGGAACCCTGATGGTACACATAGGTGTACACACACACACACACACACACACACACACACACACACACACACACGGGAAAGGAAGTTCCCGAAGGCCAGTAAGACAGCAAGTAAAGGTCACAGAGGCTGTCTGCCCTCTGCTTCCCCGTTAGGTGGAACTTCCAGCTCACCTCTGCATGATCCAGAAAGCCCTACTCCTGTCTCTCTCCAAACCCCACCCACACAGAGAATCTCTGAACAAAGGGAAGGCACCAAAGAGCCCAGTTCTGCATTCTTGGGGGCTACTTGAAGTTGCCAGGCACTCAAATCCCCACCTAAAGCATTCAGCTTTTGACGGTACTTGGGCACAAACCCAGCTTGTAGCAGACATGTCATCACCCCTTGTCTACAACCTATATAATCTCCCTGCTTTAGTTTGGGCGCGTGGCTTCTCTGGCCTCAATCTCTGGGACTGGAGATCTCACCCGGGAGTTGCTTTGCTCAAATAAACCTGCTGTCATACTCTTTCAGTTTGACTTGATCTGGCTTACTGCGCAGGCAGAGAAACCTGTTATGCCCCTTCTCAACAACCTTTCTTCCAACAGTAACACAGCACAAACGTACTAACCTGACTCGGTTCGCAGGACTGAGCCTTTAGCTTGCAGTCTTGAGCAAATGAATTCTTCTTTTTCCTGAAAGATGACCATCAGAACTCTCTTAGCCAGGCGTTTAGTACATGCCTCAACTCCCTGAACTTGAGGACTGGAGACAAGGGGATCAGGTCAAGGTCATCCTCAGCTACACGATTGAGCCCACCATGCCTACATGAGACCCTGTCTCAAAACATCAAAATAAGAAAAAAAATTAGCCGGGCGGCAGTGGCACAGGCCTTTAATCCCAGCACTAGTGAGGCAGAGGCAGGTGGATATCTGTGAGTTCCAGGCCAGCCTGGTCTACAGAGCAAGATCCAAGACAGGCACCAAAACAACACAGAGAAACCCTGTCTCGGAAAAAAAAAAGAAAGAAAGAAAGAAACAAACAAACAAAAATTAAAACTCAGCGAACAACTCTCTTCTTAGCAAGAACGGTGGTGCATGCCTGTAACCCAGCTACTCGGGAGGCTGAGGCAGGAATATGAAAGTATGAGGCACCATGGGCAACTTAACATGACTCCATCCCAAAGGCAAAAATTAAAGCGGGCTGGAATTGTAGCTCACTAGTAGAGCACCTGCCCAGTGCAAAGCCCTAGGTTTAATTCCATACCAAAAACAAAAGGAGAAAGACAGCATGTCTTTCCTAGCTTCCTGCTTCTCTCAGCTAGAGCACAATACTGAGAAATTTGTGGTAGATTTCCTGAGGAACATCACACCTCAAAGCCTACTTTTTAAAGATTTATTTTATGTATGTGTGTGTCTGTATGCACACACAGTGCCTGAGGAGGCCAAAAGAGGGCACTGGACCCCCTGGAACAAGAGTTACAGGTGTGAGCTGCCCTGTGGGTGCTGGGAACTGAAAATGGTCTTCTAGATGATCAGCCAGTGCTCTAACTGCTGAGCCATCTCTCCAGCTGCCGTCAGAACTTGTTTTAAGCCACTCAACCTGGTTAAGGTTTCTTGCTAGTATTGGAAACTTTCACATAACCCAGGATGGATTCAAACTTGATGTGTAGTAGAGACCAGCCTTGAATTCCCGATCCAGAGTGCTGGGATAGCAGGTGTGTGCCGCTACCACACCCAGCTTGAAGGAGGACTTGAAAACAAGATGTTCAATGTATTTGGGAAGTTGTAGCTACAGAATACAACAAAGAATCCATTTATATTTCCTACTCCATTAGGATATTTACACTTGCTTCTCAGGCAGCTTATGAGTAAGTCACTAAAAATCCTGAACTCTCACCAGGCAGTGATGGTGCGTGCCTTTAATCCCAGCCCTTAGGAGGCAGAGGCAGGCAAATCTCTGAGTTCGAGGACAGCTTCGTCTACAGAGAGTTCCAGGACAGCCAGGGCTGCACAGAGAAACCCTGTCTAAAAAATAAAAATAAATAAAATCATGAGCTCTCATGCTCTCATAAGTGACAACCTATGCCAGTGACTTCTCATGAACAGGAACACCATTCAGGACAGGAATCAGTCCTGGCCCTTTGCTACTTCTCTTCCCAGAAAGCCTCAAACTCTGTGACTTATGACTCGGCAAGGTGTCTTCCATACAGTTAGTTACACAATGGCTTAAAACAAAATATTTTTATTTTATTTATTTTGAGACAGGGTCTCACTATGTATCTCAGGCTAGTCTGGAGCTCACTATGAAGACCAGGCTGGCCTTAAACTAGAGATCCTCTTGGCTTTGACTCCCAGGTGCTGGGATTAAAGGAATGCATCAACACAAACAGAACAGGAGCAACATAAACGCTGGGGATTTAGCACCCCCAAGTGGTGAAGGTATTATTCTTCATGGACCTGAATCCCACACTTACCTTATTAAAACTCAAATTCTGGTTCGCCCAGAACTGCTGATTCCATTCTTGTGTTTCTTGTCTCAATTCTCTAAGCCTTTGTTCCAAGGGGGACTCGTTTTCAGGAATATGAAAATGAACTGGACGAAGGTTTGAATATTTATCTGGGGGTCCTATCCAATCATGGCAAGACTGTCTTGGAGGGCAGAATCTTGAGACCTTCAATGAAACACATGGGATTAACATGCAACTGAAGCCAACCCTGGTGTTATAAAATTAGCAGCCTGCATTTATTCAAGACCCTAGTTAGCTTATTCTGTGGGTTTATACTGTGGATATATATTTATACTACAAAGTATCCAATCACTTTGCAAACAAAGTGTTATAGTACTTTTTTTTTTTTTTTTTTTTTTTTTTTTTTTTTTTTTTTTTTTGGTTTTTCGAGACAGGGTTTCTCTGTGTAGCCTTGCGCCTTTCCTGGAACTCGCTTTGGAGACCAGGCTGGCCTCGAACTCACAGAGATCCGCCTGCCTCTGCCTCCCAAGTGCTGGGATTAAAGGCGTGCGCCACCACCGCCCGGCTCAAAGTGTTATAGTACTAATTGTTTTGTTTTCCTTTTTGTTTCTTCAGACAGCATCTAACTATGTGGTCCAGGCTAGACTCACAGTCCTTTTCCCTCAGTTAGCCTCCCAAGTGCTGGTATTAGAGGTAGACACTACCACACCTGGCTTAATAAATATTAACATCATTATACTGTTCACCAAACGATGCTAAAACAGTTCTACATCCTGACAGAGAAGGAGCCCAGGCCTAGGAGGCTGGCCTGTAACTCCAGCTAGGAAGCTGAAGCAGGATCAGAGTTTGAAGCTAGCCTGGACAATTCAGTAAACACTGTTTCAAAATTGTAAGTGTAATAAAAGAATAAAAGGACCAAGTATGTAGCTCAGTGGTAAGAGGGTTTGCCTAGCACTTCCAAGGCTCTTGGTTCTACCCCCAGTACATCTAAAAAAACAAAAACAAAAGAAAAACTTACGTGTGTAGGCGTGTATGTGTGTGCATGTATGTGTACTTTGGTCTTCTGAAAATAACTACTAAGGTCAAGTGGTGGTGGCACACGCCTTTAATCCCAACACTCAGGAGGCAGAGGCACAATGATCTCAGAGTTCTAGGCCAGCCTGGTCTACAGAGTGAGTTCTAGGATAGCCAGGGTTACACAGACAAATGCTGTCTCAAAAAACAAAAAACAAACAAAAAACAAACAAACAAACATAAAATGGCCAGGCGGTGGTGGTACATGCTTTTAGTCCCAGCACTCGGGAGGCAGAGCCAGGTGGATCTCTTTGAGTTCGAGGCCAGCCTGGTCTACAGAGCAAGATCTAGGACAGGCTCCAAAACTACAAGAGAAAGCCTGTCTTGAGAAAAGAGAAAAAAAAAAAAAAACCTAATGAAAAAAATCTCTTAAGCACTGAGGAGACAGAGGCAGAGGCAGAGGCAGAGGTAGACAGATATGCAAGTATGATCTACACAGTGAGTCTCAGATTACTCAGGGCTACATAGTAAGACCCTGTCAAGAGTTAAATGGCAGCTGGAGAGACGGCTCAGTGACTAAAAGTATGTGCTGCTCTTTCAGGTGACCCGGCAACCTCATTCTGTGGTTCACAATCATCTGTAACTCCAGCTCCAAGGGAGCCAGACACCCTCTTCAGGACTCAGCAGACATGCACACGTCACATATATTTATTCACTAACAGGGTTTCTGCTGCTCCCCCGCCCCCAGTGCAGGAAGCCGGATCAAGCTGAAATTAAAAGTATAACAGGTGCACTGAGCAAAGCAACTTCCAGGTGGGTTCTCCAGAGGCCAGAGAAGTCTTGCCCCCAAACTATAGCAGGGAGATTTTATAAGCTGTAGGTGAGGGGTGATGACGTGTCCACCATAAGCTGGGTTTGTCCCCAAGTAGAGTCAAAAACTGAGCATTTAGACAGATTTGAGCTGCTGGCAACTCCAGGGGAGGAAGCAGTAGCAGCTGCCAAGAATGCAGAACTGGGCTTTTTGGTGCCTTCCCTTTGTTCAGAGATTCTCTGTGTGGACAGGGTTTGGAGAGGGGGAAGAGAGACAGACAGACAGAGAAATGGGACTTTCTGAACTGTGCAGCGTGGAGCTGGAGGCTCCAACCAAACATTCATATACACATAAACAAATAAAAATAAATCCTTCAAAATCTTTTTTAAAATACAGCAATTATGTGCTTGTTAGGTCTAATTTATATGTTTATCGTTTTTCCTGTATATATATACTTGTGTGATGGTGTTGGATTCCCTGGAACTGGAGTTACAGAGAGTTGAGAGCTACCATGTGGGTCCTGGGAATTGAACCCAATATCAACCATCTTAAAACAAAGGCTCAAAAAAAAAAAAATAAAAAAATAAAAAAAATAAAAATAAAACAAAGGCTCTTCCTGCAAGTTCAAAATCAAGTCAGGAAAGATGAGGATAGAGCTCAGCAGTGCTACACACATGTTGGGCAAGCACATGCCCAGCCCTCTGAAGCTTTTCCTATTTATTTATTAATTGTTGTAGTCGTAAAGATTGAAACCAGACTCATGCAAGTGTTTTGCTACATATTTGTTGTTGTTGTTGTTGTTGTTTTCGACGCAGGGTTTCTCTGTGTAGTTTTGGTGCCTGTCCTGGAATTCACTCTGTAGACCAGGCTGGCCTTGAACTCACAGAGATCCTGGCTCTGCCTCCTGAGTGCTGGGATTAAAGGCATATGCCACCACCGCCTGGCGCTACATATTTTTAATACAAACAAAACAAAACAAGAATGATCTGGGCACTGGGCATAGTGCATGTCTGTGACTCCAGCACTTGGGAGGCTGAGGCAGACGCCTACTTATCCCTCTAAGTAAATACCATTACCATGGGGACCAGTATGTCCACACTGCCCTCACCTTTGACATTCTGCACCTCCGCCCATACTACTCCAGACCACAGCCAAAGCAATCTCTCCTAAATGCTTTCTTTGAAAACCCTGCAGTGAGGCTAGAAATGGTCCAGTGGTTAACAGCACTTGGTGTTCTTCCACAGAACCCACATTCTGTTCCTAGTACTCCAGCTCCAAGTGGATCTGATTCCTCTGGCCTCTGTAGGTACCTGCACTGTTTCTACAAATGCCCATACTTGCACACACACACAACACCTAATCCAAAATAAAAACATTTTAATTTTTTAAGTTTATTTTTATGTGTAAGGTATTTTACCAGCATGCATGCCTAGTACCTGTAGGGGCCAGAAGACAGGTCAGATCCTTTGGAAATGGAGTTACAGGTGGATGTGAGCAGCTATACAGGTGCTGAGAATTGAACCTGGGCCCTCTGTAAGAGCAGCCAGTACTCTTAACCACTGAGCCACCTGGCTAACCAAATAGTTCTTTCTTTATTATTTGTTTTAATGGTGCTGGTATCAAACTCTGGACCCTACCCATTCAAGGCAAACACTCTTTCATTGAGCCTCAGTCCTAGCCCCCAGTGGCTTACCTTTGTGCACATATTGTGTACTTGTTTGTGTGGCTATGGACAGTTGGAGGTGTGAGCACCCATGCCTAAGCCACTGAGCGACCTCCCCAGCCCAGGCTTAACTCCCATAGACCACTCCACCACATGTGCCATTTTGGATGAGATTCTATCAACACTGGCAGTCAGAAGTCTGCGTCAGGCGGCCTCCTTGATCATTTTCATCTCCTTTATTATTGAAATGGGGCCTCTCACTGAACCTGAAACTCATCAAATGGGTAAGTTGGCTGGCCAGCCAACAAGCTTCATGGATCTACCTGTCTCCATGTCCTCACCCACCACCAGGATTACAGGCATACTGGGTTTTCACATGGGTGCAAACCTAAGACTTCCTGCTTGTGTGGCACACACTTGGCCAATTAAGCCATCTCTCTAGCATTCCAAAGGCTTACTTTCCCCTTTCTTTGTGTGCGTGTGCGTGTGTGTGTGCGTGTGTGTGTGTGTGTGTGTGTGTGCGTGTGTGTGTGTGTGTGTGTGTGCACATTTGTGCACTGTCATGCAGAGGCCCAAGGTTGGCACTGGGTGTCTTCTGTTATTGCTCTCCACCTTGCACACTAACGCGGGTCTCTCACTGGACTGGAAGCTCAGTTCCAGCTATTCTGGGGAGCCAGCTTACTCCAGGGATCATTTCTGCTTCCCACGGGCTGGGATCACAGACAAGCAGTCACACTCACTCAAATTCCACATGGACTCTGGGGATCAGAACTCGGACCCCAGGCTTCTGCAGCAAGCACCTCACCACTGAGCCGCCTCCCCAGGCCAGGCTGACTCATATAGACCACTCCACCACACATGGCAATTTTGGATGAGGCAGAATATTGGTGACTATGGGGTCCAGCCCCTCGACAGTCCCCTCCCAGGATCCGGGAAGAATCTACAACCAGCTGATGATTAATCTTTGAAGAAAAGAAATGGATCTATGTACACGAAATTCCTTAGTCCATACACTTTATTATTCTGTCAGTTTTCTCTCTACAAGCTCATACTCTGCTCTCATTTTTTCTTTTGGTTTTGAGTCAGGGTTTCTCTGTGTAGCTTTGCGCCTTTCCTGGATCTCTCTCTGTAGACCAGGCTGGCCTCGAACTCACAAAGATCCCCCTGCCTCTGCCTCCCAAGTGCTGGGATTAAAGGCGTGCCCCACCACCACCCGGCAGTACTCTGCTCTCATTTTAAGCTCCTTTCTTGTCCAATTTCTCTATACATTTATCTGTTGTCCCCTCTAGGTTCTATCTAAATTCCTTCATCTTAGTTCTGCCCCTTCTAGGTTCTCATACATCTAGTTCTTTCCCATATCAGCTCCTCTCCCGTCTCCTTCTCTCTCACCTGGCTCTTCCCCATTTTGTTCTTCCCCATCTGGCTCTTCCTCATCTTCCATCTCATTCCTCTAGTCCTCTCTTCTAGCCCTTCAGTCTAGTTCTTCCCCATCTCAGTTTGTTCCTCTCAAGTTCTTACCCGTCTAGTTCTTCCATTCTCTTTTCTCCTCTCCATTCTCCCTTGCCCTGGAAGTCCCGGTATATATATACACTTACAAGCAGTATTCCCTTAGCAATGCAAAACCAGGCTTCCAGGGTCAAATGGAGGGGTGATAAGAATCACATAGGGAGGCAATAACTGTTAGTTATCATTTGCAACCCCAAAGGGAGTGACCAATGGGGAAATGAATTAACCAAAGGCTAAATTCAGGTAATATCTAAGAAGAGGGCTCTTATGTGCTCAACTATAATTTTAAACGTGATTGGTAGAAAATGTTAAAAATCTATAAGTTGCTAGGTCAATGGGAGAAAATAAAACTGTCTTCATTTTCCTGTGGCTCCTATCTGTCCAAGCTATCTGCCATTTTTCTGCAGGGTGGGGGAATGTGTGCTCAGTCGCTAGGCAACCTGTGTACAGCTAGATGCCTCTGGTGATAGTTAAAGGGAGATCTGGAACTAGAGGTAAGGTTTGGGAAAGGAGGAAGTAAAGCTTAATTGGCACATCCGCCAGGCCTTTTCAAACAGATAGTCTGGATGCTTAAGTCTGTTCTTAGAGAGTACAGAGGTATCTCTGATAAGGTACTTTCCTTCAACTGGGGATGGACTTGGCCGGATGCTGCCAATGATAATTACAAGGAGGCTTGAACTGGGGTTCTGGCTAAGCATAGCTGTCAGCACAGAAAGTTATCTAAATATTCCTAGAAGTGGTTAGGTAAGGAGTTAAAGGTCTATAAAGTTAGTAAAGCTGTAAGAAAGGAGGGTCCGAGCTAAATTGTGTAAAGCTATTACTTATCGTCCACCTGACCTAGGTGGTGTCTCCTTGTGGAATTTACCTTAAATCAGGAGACTTGCATGTGGACTGTTATTACTGCTATCCTTGAAAGTGGCCAAGGGAGATATCTGATTCCAAAGGAAGCCTTTCCTGAGGCTGTTCTCCAAATACCTGGAATGTGTGTGTCCAGAGAGTGTTCAGTCCACACTGTTAGCCCTTCTTAGGGAAAAGTCAATTGGGAAATCTATGAAGGCACACATGATTTTCATAACAGAAGACAGCTGATATATAACAAGCCGAGTAACACCAAAAACTCCTTGGGATTTGGCTTCCTCTGGAGGAATTCCCTGATCCCTCCAGGTAGTGACTTTGCCATAACCGGCTGCGTTCTTAGGATATGTTCCTGCTGCCCGCAGATGCAGAGGCAGGCAGGTCAGGGCTAGTGGGAGCAGCGGGAAGGTAAGCCTGGCCAGGGGAGACGGAGCACAGGGAGTGGGTAGTGCTGACACAGCCACTGCTGCTGAAGACCGCTGGACACTTCAGGAGCCCGGCACAGTCCATGCCCTGCAGCCCAGGCTGCCCTTCAACCACTTGGCACAGTGGCTTCATTTTGCACTTCCTGCTCATAGCTTCAAACCCTTACAAGGAGCATTTTCTTTTCTTTTCTCTCTTTTTTTTTTTTTTTTTGTTTTTTTTTTGTTTTTGGAGACAGGGTTTCTCTGTGTAGCTTTGTGCCTTTCCTGGATCTCACTCTGTAGACCAGGCTGGCCTCGAACTCAGAGATCTGCCTGCCTCTGCCACCCAAGTGCCGGGTGGCCACCAGCACTTAAAGGCGTGCACCACCACCGCCTGGCTACAAGGAGCATTTTCACTGTGTAGAAACATGCCCCTTTCTTAGAGACTCTGTCCGCATCAGAAAATGTTCGAGAACCACCCCATGTGCACCTTTAATCCCAGTACTCAGGAGGTAGAGGCAAGAAGAATTCCAAGCCAGCCCAGTCCACATAGCTAGTTGCAGGGTAGCTAGGGATATACAAGGAGACACTGTATCAAAAACAAACAAAGGGCTGCCCCAGCAAGCACTGTTCTTCCTAACGGCCGGCACAGCACAGTGAGCCTAAGGAGTGGCCAGCAGAGCAGTGGTTTCTTCAGACGGATCTAGTGGTGACAGATCACCTGCTTCCACAGATGAACCTGTGTAAGAAAAGTTCCAGTCGTCCTGTTTTGCATAATAACTTTAGAGATATTTATCTTTGACTATGATGGGTTAATTCCTCTGCTTTTGCTACATGAAAATACTTGTGTCTCTGTTCACCAAGCAGGTGCTATTAGGAAAGAAAGCAAGAGGCTTGGGGGAGGGAGAAACCTCTTTTGTAAAAGAAGCCTCCCTTTGTAGAGTGAATAATTACTGTAATTGAAGTTCTGATAGTGTGAGAACATAATGCCTGGCTTCCTGAAACGTGGACAGGAGGGCTGTGCGTGGGAAGGGAGGCCATGCACCCTGCAGGGAGTCAGACAAGAATCCACCATGTGCGAGAGGCAGCCAGCCTGGCAGTCTTGCCCTGTTTCCCAGCTCCCTCCTCCCAGGCAGTGCGGTACAGCCTAAAGCCACAGTGGGAGACGGACAACAGGGCCTGGGCACACCTGCCAGAGGCTTCTCCATTTACAAGGCTCCTCTGAGATGAGAGCTCAAAGCCTGCACTGGAGTGAGGACCCCAGCCCCTACTGCATGAAGAAAGGTGCTATATAAACCAGCAAACCAAATTCAGCCGACACAAAGACTACCCCATCAGGCACGCAAAGCTTTAACACTAGAAAAAGCAACTGTCACAGAACCTCCTGCTATCTTGAATGCCATCTGCAAAGGAAAGTGCACATTAGGACCACAGTAGGTCTCTCCTCCCTGGAGTCCTCCATGTCTACTGCTTTATTATCTTTGTTTTTCCAGGTCCAGGTCTACTCTGCAGGTGGGCAGTGCACTGCAGTCTGTCTTAATTGTCCAGGTCCAGCTCTACTCTGCAGGTGGACACTGCAGTGCACTGCAGTCTGTCTTAGTTGTCCAGGTCCAGGTCTACTCTGCAGGTGGACACTGCATTGCAGTCTGTCTTAGTTAGGGTCACTACTGCTGTGACAAAACACCATGACCAAAATCAACTTGGAAAGGAAAGGGTTTATTTCACTCACAGTTCCATATAACAGTTCATTATCAAAAGCAGTGAGGGCAGGAACGTGGAGGCAGGAGCTGATGCAGATGCCACAGAGGGATGCTGTTTATGGGCTGGGCCCTCCCCCATCAATCACTAATTAAGAAAATGTCCTACAAGCTTGCCTACAGCCTGATCTTAATTGCGGTCCCCCCCCCCCATTTGACTTTAGCTTGTATCAAGGTGACATAAAACTATCCAGCACACTGTCTAAAGATCTTATTGGTGGTTTTTTCCAACTCCCATACCTCCTAAGAACTAGGCACCCTAGAGGTACTGTCTTCAAGGGGCCCAGTCTCCAGCTACAGGCTGTGTAAACTCCTTCTGTGTTCTCTAGAGGTGGAGGAAGTGGTGGCTACAGTAATACAGTAAGGTTTTGCAGGAATCCACATTTGGTGTGGGGGTGGGGCAGCCTGTTTTTCCTGCATTGCTACCTTCAGACACTAAGAAACACAAATGACCATATGAAGCCCTGCCTCCACAGTCACCTGTGTGTGCTAAGTAGTCCGTACCCCTGGCACCACAGGGACCCACACAGGAAATGCCAGTCATTACTAGACACAAGACTCCATTGATGCTTCAGCAACAACACATCGCAGGGCATGGTTTTCAAAAATGCAGAGGTGGCTTCATCAAGCGCCCCATCTGTGTCTGTGTGCAGTATTTCAAGTTGTCCTTTGCTACCTCTAAAAGTGATCAAAATGGCCTGTTCTTTGAAAACTCAGGCCCAAAGGTCTGGAATGGCAGGTGGCAGTGGCGCACACCTTTAATCCCAGCTCTTAGGAGGCAGAGGCAGTCAGATCTCTGTGAGTTCAAGGCCAGCCTGGTCTACAGAGCAAGATCCAGGACAGGCACAGAGAAACCCTGTCTCAAAAAACCAAAAACACAAAAATAAAAAAATAAAAGGTCCAGAATGTTCTCCTATTGCAGAAAAGTTTAAACCACAATAAACAATCCTCAGAATAGAAAAAGGAAGGCTTTCTGTTGTTGTTGTTAGGGTTTCTCTGTGTAGCTCTGGCTGTCCTGGAGCTCACTCTGTAGACCAGGCTGACCTTGAACTCAGAGATCCACACAATCTCTGTCTCCCAAATGCTGGGAATAAAGGCACACACCACCACTGATCACCAACATTTTATGAAGCTAAAAGTGACTTTTTTGTCTTGAGAAAGAGTTTCATATAGCCTCAGAATTGTATGTAGCTGAGGCTAGCTTTTAACTGTTTCTCCCCCTTTAGATTCCCGAGTGATAGGATTATCTGCATGAACCACTATACCTGGCAGACTAATTTTTTTGAGGAATGCCACAGCAGTAAATACATATCATGTCAGGAAGCCATGGCTCCTGTAGTAGACAACAGGCCTGCTGAGTATATAATTATTCAGTTTTTTCTTTTGTAAATGATGTAAATGGTGTGAAAGTCCTATATCTTATCAAACTTTTACCCCTTGGGCTGGAGAGATGGCTTGGTGATTAAGAATACTTAGCTGTGCTGGGCGATGGTGGCACACGCCTTTAATCCCAGCACTCGGGAGGCAGAGGCAGGCAGATCTCTGTGAGTTCGAGGCCAGCCCGGTCTCCAAAGCGAGTTCCAGGATAGGCGCAAAGCTACACAGAGAAACCCTGTCTCGAAAAACAAACAAAACAAAACAAAACAAAAAAAAAAAAAAAAAAAAAGAATACTTAAGCTGCTCTTCCAGAAGACCTAAGTTCAATTCCTAGCACCCAAAAGGGGGCTGCAGTAGTTTGAATGTAACAGGCCCCCATAAGCTCACAGGGAATGGCACTATTGGGAGGTGTGGCTTTGTTAGAGTAGTTATGGCTCTGATGGAGGAAGTGTCACTGTAGAGGAGGTCTTTGAGGTAACACACACACACACACACACACACACACACACACACACACCCGCATGCGTGCACGCGCCCAGTATCTGAGTCCAATTCCTGTCACCTGAGCAAGATGTAGAACTTTCAACTACCTCTCCAGCACCACGTCTGCCTGCTTGCCGCCATGTCCCACCATGATGATAATGGACTGAATCTCTGAACATTTAATAGCTACCCTATTAAATGTTTTCCTTTATAAGAGTTGCTGTGATCATGGTGTCTCTTATAGCAATAGAGACTGTAAGACAGGGGCTGACTACCATCTATAACTCCAGTTCAAGAGGAGCCAACACACTATTCTAGTCTCTGCATTTACACACAGATAAAACACCTATGCACATAAAATAAAAATCTTTAAAAATAAATAAATAATAATAAACATTAAAAATTCACCCCCTGGCAGGGTATGGTGATGTAAGCCTTTAATCCCAGCACTCAAGTGGCAGAGGCAGGTGGATCTCTGTCTGAGTTTAAGGCTGGCCTCGTCCACAGAGTGAGTTCCAGGACAGCCAGGGCTACACAGAGAAACTCCTGTCAAAAAACAACAACAAAAAACCCAAAACAAAACAACAACAAAATTCCCCCTTAATGATATAGCTCAGTCCCTAGAGCTGCATAACCCTGCCTGGTGGACACCTTAGGGTACTGGGAAGATAGAGACAGAGATGAGGAGGTCAAGGTCATCCTCAGCTACACAGAAAGTCTGAGGTCAACCTGGGATACACAAGACTGTGTCAAAGACAAAACTCAAAAGCAACGAATACAAAGAAACCAGAAATGAAGTTCTGTTAGGTACCAACATATGGGTCTCCTTAAAGCAAGACAGCTAAAGAAAGATATGCAGAATAAGCTAGTATAACATTTATTTAATTGAAAAGCTTTGTTTGCAATGTTCCTTTTTGAAAATGTTTGTTTTTGATTGTTCAAGATTGGTTTTTGTTTGTTTGTTTGTTTTGTTTTTTTGTGTAGATCTTGCTCTGTTGACCAGGCTCACCCCAAACTCAGAGAACCTTCTGCTTCTGCCTCCCAAATACTGGGATTAAAGGCAGTTGCCATGCCCAGCTGCAATGTTACTTTTTAGACTTGTTTTTTACAAAGTGTCTTTGCAAGGCAACAATCTATCTTACAATCATTTCATAGCTCAAGAGACAAGAAAGTATTAACACATAAATTGCCCTTAGGCAAAACTGCTTTCTTTTGTGCCACTTAGTATTTACCATAATGGGACAGTTAGAGCCTAAACACAGCACAGGTAGTCGATGGAGAATTGGGCAGGTTCTGGAGCGCTCCCAGCCACGGTCATCCCCACAGCTGCTTTCCAACGGGTGAACAGCACAGGTGTGCCATCTGGACTCAGACCCTGGGTTAGATTTACTTTTTGTTTTGTTTTATTTGAGATAGGGTCTCGGTCTCGCTTTGTAGCACTGGCTCCCCTGAAGTTGCTACACAGAGCAGCCTGCCTTGTGAGTTAAAGGCGTGCAGCCACCACACCCCAGCAAGACTCTTCAAAGATTTCTCCTTGTTGATCTTTTTTTCCAACATTAGTTCACCAAATTGGCTGGGGAAGGTCAGGCAAGATGGCTCAGAGGGTAGAAGCATCTCATGTGAAAGCCTAAGTTCCACTCCCAGAACCTACCATGGAAGGAGTGAAAGTTCTCCAGAAAGTTGTCCTCCCAACTCCACAGCATACATATCACACACAATTTCTTAAAAAGTAAATGAATGAATGCTAGGGTAAACTCTCACCCTGAGAAAATTCTTAGCCGAGTTACATTTTTCCCTCCCAAAGCATGTTCAGACACCTATTTTGTTTTTTCTGCCCAAGGACTATAAAGTTCTATTTTCTAGAGAGAGTGAAGGCTTGTTTGTTTCTTGTGCCAGGGAACTGAGCCAGAGGTTGGAAGCCTAGGTAACAAATCTAAACTGTGGACTAGACAGAACTTCAAAGCCATAGCTATAATAGAGGTGTTAAGAGACACAGCATGACAGAAATGAAAATTCACACAGCAACCACATTTTGCAATTCTTAATTATCTCCTTTTTTTTTCTATCCTCCCTTAATTATTGCCTAAACACAGCTCTCCAGTCTCTGTCATTAGCCTGATGGCAAATGAAGTGTTAGCAGCCATGTGCCCTGTTTAATGTTTTATCTGAAGCCGTCCTTAGTCAACATTTTCATCTGACTGATAGACTCAAGACCTAGGCCTCCGTCAAACAAAACATCCACTCCCCATGAAGTGTAACTGGTTAAAAACAAAACAAAAGAACGACAACAACAACAACAAAACTGCTGCCGTTCTTTATCGTTGCAGACACACACTGGATCTTTGACGTTGCGTGCACATTTGCAAACAACGTGAAGTCTACAAAAGCGGGAGCCACCGCTTTAAGATGAACACTAATCTTAAGGAAGCAACAATGAGAAAATACACACTTCAAGAGTTGATTAAATACAAATAGCAATTAACTTCGGGAATAAGCAAGGTTCGCACTCTCCATAGCGGGTCCATGATCATCGTGAGGGATGCTCAGCGGCCTCCCTCCCGACCAGCGTCCCCGGGCGTCCCGCTTACCCGGCTGGACGCAGCGTCCCTGCGCTCCGTACCGCGTTCACGGGCCAGCCGACCAACGCCGCCGGAGAAGGAACGGCAGAGAGGCGGGCGGAGCGCTCTGCTTCCGGGCCGCAGGGCCGCCATGGCCGGCGCGCCCTAGATGTCGCGACGCACGGCAGAATCGCGGCAGGGGAAAGGTCGGCTTTACGGCCAGCGTCGCAAAGGCTGCGGCGACGCGCGGCGAGGCCGACCGTGCACATTCCCGGAGAGACCGCGGCGGCGGCGGCGGCGGCTCTCGCACCGGACGAGGCGACGCCAAGTGTTCCCCGGGCTCGGAGCTGCGTGGCCGGCTCTGCGAGGGCGGTGACAACGCTGCGGAAGCGGAGGAGAAGGGGCGCGATGGCGCGAGCGGCCCAGGTGAGCGCGGCGCGGGGGCGCGAGCTTCGCTTCTCCCCCGGCTCGGGCGCTTTGCAGCCCCGCGCCCGCCCCGCGCCCATTGTGAGGTCAGGCGGCGGCGCGTCGGGGCCGGCCGAGACGCCCGGGAGCGGCCGCCGCGGCCAGTAGCTGCCGCCGCCTCCGCCGGCCCCTTCACCGGCTGCCCGGGTCAGACCTAACCGGGAAGGGCGAGGGGGATGCCGCTGGGGGCCCCGCTCCGGTGCCGCTCCCCGTGACGGGCCGACCTCCCACCTCGCCGCCCTCCGCGGCAGCCAAGACCGCCGCCACCTAGACCTCCCCGGGGCCAAGCGGGGCCAAGCGCTACGAGGGCCAGGCCTGGACCCTGCCCGGGGCCTGAGTTCTGTGGTCCGCCCGCCGGAAGTGAGCTGTTGGACCGAAACCCGAGAGCGTGGGAAATGTCTCTAAGCACGTTTACGGGGAGGCGAGTGACCGAGTTAATCGCAGTTATGACGTTTTTGCGGGGCGGGGGTGGGGTGGGGGGATTGGAGTCAAGGGCGAGGACTTGGGTGTTGCTTAGTTCCCCTTTTTGAAAAGTAAAAGGTTGGCCCCCTGGCAGAATGGTACCCCTGTGAGTTCACTTCCACAAGGGTACCCTGCCGGTGTCCAAAACTAGTGTAGGATGATGCGATCTAAGGAAATGGTGTTGCTGCTAACCTGACGGTTTGGCTAGTGTGAAAGTGTATGCAGTTGGAGATAGAATTCACAGGCCCAGACATCCACCCCAGACTGGACCCTTGAGTAACTTCTGTCTGTTCTTAAAATCCCTGCCGTGTTCCCGTTTTTGTTTTGCTTTTGCTTAATGCTAAATGGTTAATGGTTTTACCAAGTAGCCCAGGCTGATCTTTGAACTCATAATTCTCTTATCTCCCTCGGGCTGGGTATGTAGGCATACAGTGTACACCCAGCTTGGATTGTTTTGTTCCTGTTCAACTGTTTTCAGGAGAGGGAGTTGACATGTCCCATCTTCTCTTTCCTCAAGTATGTCTTTTAAATCTATAAGATGACAAAACCGTGTGTTTTGGTGCGTGCCCAGGTGCCAGAGTTCAGCCTGCCCGCTCATCCCATCCCCACCCCCGTCATTTCTGTGGTGTCCTTCCACTTTGTTTTTTGAGGCAGGACTTCTCCTTGTCCTGAAGCTTCTCAATTAGGCTGGGCTAGTTGGCCAGTAAACCAGAGATCCCTCTACCTCTGCCTTCCAGGCACTGGCAATATAAGGGAGCACCATCTTGCCTGGCTTTTATTTTATGTGCATTGGTGTTTTACCTGCGTGTGTGTGTGTGTGTGTGTGTGTGTGTGTGTGTGTGTGTGTGTGTGTGTACCACGTGTGTGCCTGTTGCCTGTAAAGGCCAAAAAAGGGAATCAGATCCCCTGAACTGGAGTTACAGGTGGCCAAGAGCCGACATGTGGGTGCTGGGAATTGAACCTTGTCCTCTGGAGAGCATCAAATGCTCTTAGCCACTGAGCCCGTTCTCCAGCCCCTTCCCTGGCTTTTTTAGGTGTGTTCTGGAGCTCCAGCCTGGGCACTTGACTGACAGCCATCTCCATAGTCCCAACCAGTCCTTTTAACAATGCGCCTTTTAGCCAGGCAGTGGTGGCACACACCTTTAATCCCAGCGCTTGAGAGGCAGAGCCTGGTGGATCTCTGTGAGTTCCAGGCCAGCCTGGTCTACAGAGCTGGATAGGATAGACACCAAAACTACACAGAGAAACCCTGTCTTGAAAAACCAAAAAAAAAAAAAGTGTGCCTTTTAAAAGCGAGTGTAGAATGGGTTGATCTAATTATCCTGCAAAGACTGTAATAAGTTACTCTTGCCATCTTTCAGTGCTTGTGAAACTGAACACAGAAGCATGGATATGGGAAACCAGCACCCTTCCATTAGTAGGCTTCAGGAGATCCAAAGGGAAGTAAAGAGTATAGAGCCTCAAGTGGTGGGCTTCAGTGGCCTGTCGGATGACAAGAATTACAAGAAACTGGAGAGGATTCTGACGAAACAACTTTTTGAAATAGATTCTGTAGATACAGAAGGAAAAGGAGACATTCAGCAAGCTAGGAAGAGGGCAGCCCAGGAGATAGAACGCCTTCTCAAAGAGCTAGAGCAGAATGCAAACCACCCACACCGCATTGAAATCCAGAACATCTTTAAGGAAGCACAGGCCCTTGTGAAAGAGAAGATCGTGCCCTTTTACAGTGGAGGCAACTGTGTGACTGACGAGTTTGAGGAAGGCATCCAGGACATCATTCTGAGGCTCACACATGTTAAAACCGGAGGGAAGATCTCCTTGCGGAAAGCAAGGTACAACACGCTAACCAAGATCTGTGCAGTGCAAGAGATCATTGAAGACTGCATGAGGAAGCAGCCTTCCCTGCCCCTCTCTGAGGACGTGCATCCTTCTGTTGCCAAGATCAATTCTGTGATGTGTGAAGTGAACAAGGCCAGAGGTACTCTGATCGCACTGCTCATGGGCGTGGACAGCACGGAGACTTGCAGGCACTTATCGTGCGTGCTGTCAGGGTTGATGGCTGATCTAGATGCGTTGGATGTGTGTGGGCGTACAGAGATCAGGAATTATCGGAGGGAGGTGGTGGAAGATATCAACAAATTACTGAAATATCTGGATTTAGAAGAGGAAGCTGACAATACCCATGCATTTGACCTGGGACAGAACCACTCCATTCTAAAAATAGAAAAGGTCCTCAAGAGGATGAGAGAAATAAAAAACGAACTTCTCCAGCCTCAGAGCCCTCCTGAATTGTGTCTGAGCTCCAAGACAGAACTTCAGGGCCTGATCGGACAGCTAGATGAAGTGAGTCTTGAGAAAAACCCCTGCATCCGGGAAGCCAGGCGAAGAGCCGTGATTGAAGTGCAGACCCTGATCACGTACCTGGACCTGAAGGAAGCCCTCGAGAAGAGGAAGCTGTTCCCTTGCGAGGAGACCTCCCCACACAAGGCTGTGTGGGGTGTCCTTGGAAACCTGTCAGAGATCCAGGGCGAAGTCCTCTCGTTTGGTGGGAAGCGAACTGATAAGAACTACATCCGTCTGGAGGAGCTGCTGACCAAACAGTTGCTGGCCCTGGACGCCGTTGACCCCCAGGGAGAAGAGAAGTGTAAGGCGGCCAGGAAGCAGGCTGTGAAGCTGGCCCAGAACATCCTCAGCTACCTTGACATGAAGTCTGACGAGTGGGAGTACTGACGACCAGGGGCCGATCTCGCTGCCGATCTCGTTCGCACTTTCTCTGCTTCTAGAGAGCTCTCAGCTCGTGGAGCCTGAATGTAATTTCTATGTGCATATTCAATCTCAGTATTTATGATTTAATCAAATTATATTCAGTATTTCTGCTGCTTTTGATGTTGCAAAACGAATATCATTATAGCACATTAACTTTTCCATCTGGTTCATTATCCTACAGTGTGTGGTTTGTGTTGATTTTGTGTTTTTAATGGGAACATGAAAAGAGCAGCATTCCTAATGTTTAAATGGGTTGTGCAAGCATTAAACGCAGAATTTGAGAGTCTAACTCTAGCTAAACTACGAGGAGGAGGAAACTCGGGCTGAACGGGAATAAAGTCCAAGCGCAGAAACAGAACAGAGATGTTTTGTTACACTGGACAAAGCTGGGCCTTTTTAAGTTACAAGGCTGATTAGTCCTTTATTTTATGGGGTGGGGTTTTTGTCCAGATGGTCTGTTTTTTTCATAAACATTTTTGCTTGAAAAAAAAACTTCTCCTAGGCTTTTCATTTTAGAGGGGGAAATCTTGTATACAGCACCCAAAAAAAAAAAAAAAAAAAAAAAAATGAAACCTAACAACCAAAAATTTGAGACTGCTTGAAGAAGGGAAAAAAAAAATCAGCTATTCGATAACTTCAAGTCATTTTTGCTTGTGAGGTCTCAACTAAAATTCTCCTTAGTTAATAAGAATGAAGCCAGTGACCTTTAGAGAGCTGTAACCGGAGGATGAAACCTGTCATGTCCAGTGTCAGGTCACCAAAGCTGACGAGGAACATCTACCTGTAGCAGAAATGAGATAGATGGATTCCTCTGACAGTCACAGCTATGAAACAGACATGCTGTTAAACATGACATTTACACCGTGATGCCAGAGACTGTTGGTCATCCAGGGGGACCAGGTCTCTGCAGCTGTCAGAGGTGACTGCTGCTGGCATCCTAAACATTGCTTGTACCTACTTGGAGTGAGGCTATGGGGTACCTAATGATATTGACATAAGGACCCCTCTTTTGCCTGAAAATTAATTATAGCCCATCGGGTATATAAAGGGTTTTATTATTTGTTTTATCCTTCTGTTAAAGGGCATGTGTGTTTCTGTGACTATTTTCTAAGTAGCCAACTTTACGGTTGTCTATTAATGTAAACAGGAACTCCCCAAAATTCTGCAGTGTCTTGACAGTATCCCAGCATCATGACTAATAGACCTCATTCCATGTCTCGTTTCATTACAAGATCCTGTGAGAGCCAACCTTTTCAACTCTGGTGAGCTGTGTTGGGCTTTGTTTGTTCGTTTGATTTTTTTTTTTTTTTTTTGTCATTCTCTGTGCCCCCCCCCCAATATTAATTTGAAAACTATGCAAGGGAATTCTCTTTAAACAGCTAAAAGTATGACCGATGAGTGAGTTAGCTTAAGTGCACCATCTCAGAACAGTAGGTCCCCAGGGCCTCCGGCAATGAGTCCTCCCCACTAGAGTCCCTGGAATCCTCCATCGGCCTAAGCCGTGTGATAACTGGTCCTCTGTGTCGTGACTTTAGACCGCCCTTCAAGTCTGACTGCAGGTTTTTAAATTGAACTCTCTGGGGAGTTCATGAAAGTCATTCAGTTGCACCTTTCCCCGGGTTACTTAATTCTTTAACTTTGTTTCTTAAAGTTACACGTTTGCCTTTCCTCTCAAAGTATCCATTGTCCTGTTGAAGCAGATTTTCTCCTTAAAGTGGTTTTCTGACTCTTGCTAAGACACCCCACCCCCACTCTGCCCCACCAGTGGGATTTCCACGTGGATTCTTTGGGTCCTGGAGGTGGTCACATGACTTTGTGTGGCTGTTGGGAGAGGCTTTATCTCCTGTTACAGTTCCTTGGACCCAGTTATCTCATATAAAGAACAGTAGCAAAGTTGAGACTGATTTCCTGTCCCTCTTGGGACCCGTGTGTGTCACTGTGGGCCGCTTCCTGGACTTTTGACCTGGGCTCACCACTGTAGTAGTTTCATGGGCATGTGTGAAGAAGCAGCTGCGGGGAAACCTGTTTCCTGGAGAAGCCAGGCCTTGGTCGGCATTAAACCATGCCAGCCCTGTTTCTGAAAAGGAGGAAGTGGCTGGGAACATTCACCATCTTCCCTGAAATTTGGATAGCTTTGCCTCCAGTTCATTCTCTGTCCACCTAGATGAAAGTCTTGTGACAAAGTCACTGTTAAAATAAATGGAACAAATGTGTATACTCAGTCCAGTTCAATGCTTTATTTTGCTAAAGATGCCTAGAGATTAGCTGTAATTCCACCAGATTTTCTCATTTAATATTTTTTCTTCCTGTTTCTAATTTGTAGCTGGCTTTGAACTCCTGACCTTCCTGCCTCCACACCCAAGTGCTGGGATCACAGGTGTTCCCTGTCACACTTGGCTTCTTTCAGCTTTAATGCAGTGTCCCCTGGGTGGTGGTTTTTTTGTTGTTGTTGTTTTTTGTTTTGTTTTTGAACCTCAGCTAATTCTATACATGCAGATTGTTTTTGTTTTGGTTTTTGAGGCAGTTTCACTACGTAGCCCTGGCCTGCTCACACTTGCTGTAATCCTTCTGCCTCAGCCTTGAGAAGACTAAGATTATCAGTGTATGCCACCAGAGCTGATAAAGGCCTTGCCATTTTTAACTGATTGGATATTTTCCCTAAAGAATTGCAGAAATGGGGACTGGAGAGATGTCTCAGTAGTTAACTACTGGATCAACTCCCAGCACCCACATGGCAGCTCACAACTGTCTGTAACTCCAACTCCAGGAGACCCAACACCATGGCAAAACACCAATGCACATAAAATAAAAATAAAGAATTGCAGAAACAAGCCGGGCAGAGGCAGGAGGATCTCTGTGAGTTCAAGGCCAGCCTGGTCTACAGAGCTCGTTCCAGAATAGCCAAGGTTACACAAATAAACCCTGTCTTCAAAAAACAAAAACAAAATTGCAAACATTTCCCCATGATTTTGATGTGTAATCTGTAATCCAGAAGTGTCTCCAGCACACTAGTTCCTACCTCATCATTATTAACCATGTGACCATTGTATTAGGGTGTCTGAAAAATTCACTATTCTCTTGACATAGACACTTTAGGTTCACCCTTAATTATTACTGAAATAAAAACAAAGCTCTTACTCTTGGTGTGGAAAAAGGATATGAATCCAAAGTGTGTGTTGTGTTCTCTGTTGACCTCTACCTTCTACCTTGTCGCCTCTTGTTTTGTGTGACTTTGGGAAGGAGCCCTTTATGCCCTGGTGCGCCAGGCAACTCCTTAAGAGTTACCATAGTATTGTATGGAGGTAATGGCCTTGGCTAGGTCCCTAGACCTCGGCTTAGGATGGGCCTGGCACCCTGCCCCTTAGTTGCATAGGAGTTGACCTTGTAAAAATGAGAAGGGGTTGTAGGATCTGGTCTAGAAAGATCATCTTCCTGAGGAAAATCTCAGTTACACTGCAGGCTACTACAGAGCCTGTCTGTGCCCCCCAAAACATGCCGCACACCCCCACACCAGTGGGAGAGTGGGCTCTGGCCTTGGCCCAGGTGTCCACCCGAGCAAGTGCTGGCTATTCTGTAGAATCAGCTATACAGTAGTGGTTCTCACCCTTCCTAATGCTATGACCCTTTACTACAGTTCCTCATGTTGTGGTGACCCCAACCATAAAATTATTTTTGTTGCGACTTTATAACTAGTTTTGCTACCATTATGGATCGTGATGTAAACATCCGATAGGTCACCCCTGTGAAAGGGTCATTTAGCCCCCAAGGGGGTCAAGATCCACGGGTTGAGAACTGTGCTCTAGGAGATAAAGGATATGGAATTGGCCATCCTGGGAACTGACAAGCCTAGATCTGGAAACCCAGCAGCCCCACAGGACAGTTGAGCATAGAACATGAGTCCCTGTAGCAGGCGACACCCAAGCCAGCTTGTGCATGGCCCTAGTCCAGTCCTGGAAGCAGCACTGGGTTCTGCCCTTCCTGGTTGGGACGTGTCTGAAGCCACCTATTTCCCATGCTATAATTAGATCCTTTACCGGGTACGCTACCATTACCTCCCTGTGGGCCAGGTGCCATGCAGTGTTTCCCATGCACTCAAGTTTTCAGAACCTGCTGCAGGTTTAGTACTATCCGTAGATGGTCCCTCAGTCACATAACTAGTGGGAAGGCAGGACAAGGAAGTGCAGGTCTACATAAGTTAATTTACCTGGGCCAGGGTGGTGGTGGTGCTGGTGGTGGTGGTGGTGGTGATGGTGGTGGTGGTGGTGTGGTACACACCTTTAATCACAGCACTCAGGAGGCAGAGGCAGGTGGATTTCTGAGTTCAAGGCCAGCTTTTTTCAGGACAGCCAGGGCTACACAGAGAAACCCTGTCCCAAGACAAAAAAAAAAAAAAAAAAAGAATGTTTCTGGGAAGTTGGAGCAATGGCTGGTTTGTGGTCCCCCGAGAAAGATGATTCCACCACCTTAAGGCACAGCATGAACATCAGGCTTGGGAAGCTCCCACTGCAAGAACGCTGGCAGGAGAGTTGAGGGTTAGACAACATTCCAGTAACCCAGGGTTCACACCACAGTTCTGCCTCTGTCAAAGCCAGAGGGCTTCTGGAGGGTTAGTAGGTGTCACACTTCAGGGTGATTCATGAATGGAACACTTGGCCACGATGTCACGTTGCTCCAAGCTCTCCAGTTACATTGGCAACACCAGTCCCTTTCAGAGACAAGAATGCTGTGGCTTGCCTGCTGGCTAATGTCTTCCAGCTGTGAACCACGCCTGCAGAAATTACACCAACGTGAAGTTCATGTCTAACTACTCGGGGTGCATGGACCTGTCCAGAGCAGCAGGGCCTCAGGCTGCCCAACCATCCCCACTGACCTCCACTCTCGCTTCATTTCACCGGGTGCCAAATGCCTTTGAATACTCGGGCCGCTTCCTGAAGCTGCCTGCTCCGCACATGAACGTTGCTGGTTGTCTCCAGTCTCCTGCTCTGCATGTATCTCAGTGCAGCCCTTTGAGGTCTTAAGACATGGACTGGGATAGTCCTGAGTGAACAGAGGTGAGTCGTGGACAGCCCGCCTGTTTGTGGCCTGGGCCTGTTTCCACATTGCTCCTTCCCATCTCTAGGCTTGGAGGTGTCTGCCTTCACCACTCTAGTACTGGCTTGCTTGTCCCTGGCCAGGCTGCCTTGCCTTTCAAGCTGGCCTCTGTACCTTGTAGCCCCAGGGCCTGGTAGGAACAGACACACACATGCCTGTGGGGTGAGCTGTTCTTTAGGGTGGTGTCTTGGCACATGGCAGGCACCCAGAAGGTACTTGCTGAACAATTAGAGAGGAGGTTTGATTAGCCCTTCAGGCTCCTTCTCTGAAAGGACCTTCTCTCTGCCGTCCCTTAGCCCATTATCTGGTGCCACTTTGTCAGGAGCTCCGGTGGGATGCAGAGTGCCCCGTGTGCATGAGACCCTCAGGCCTGCCATGAATGGGGACAGATGACCTCCAGAGCTGACAGTCTCCCCTGTTCCCAGTACCGCTGCCTCACTATGCAGTGTTGGGTGCTGGCCTTAAAGCTCACCTAGAAGAACTCAAGTAAATGCTGAACTCATAGCTGTTCTGTGACCAAATAAAATAAAAAATAAAAAAATGCTGTGTTCAGGGGTGGGGTGGGTGATCAGAGAGGGACTGACAAAGCTGTCCTCTTTAAGACTGATTCCAGTCTGGGTGGTGGTGGCACACGCCTTTGATCCCAGCACTGGGGAGGCAGCAGAGGCAGGAGAGTCTGGCAGTTCAAGGCCAGCCTGGTCTACAAAATGACAGCTAGAGTTACTCAGAGAAACCCTGTCTTGAAAAGCTAAGGGGTGGGAAGAACTGATTCCAACAGGGCAGGAAATGGCTTGGTGTGCAGAATTACTAAACTGGGGGTGCAGAAGAGGACACAGAATAACCAAGTCTCTGGAACGACCAGGGTGTCAGGAAGGTTCAAAGCCAGGTACTTATTGTTCAGTGTCAGTTGGGGACACAAGTGATCCCTACCCAAGGGCCTGCACCCTGGGGTGAGGGCCACCATGCAGGGTCACGTGTGGTTGAGAAGTCTGGGGAGGCTTCCTGGAAGAGATGGGCACCTGTTAACGGATACTGTATGAGGAGAGGGCCAGCCCAGAGCCACCATGGCTAAAGACCAAAGTTGTGCAAAGTTGTGACCATATCATCATACCCAGGGATGGGGCAACATCTCTATCATTTATTGGGGGACCCCAGCCACAATTCCTCAGCAGAGCAGTGGAAGTCGGCCAGCCCATGTGGGCAGGTGAAAGCCACCCTCACCTGCTCCTCCAGGGACTGTCTCCACCCAACAGCTGGACCTCTCCTTCCTTCCAGCCTGCATGGCTCAGGTGCTCTGTGCCCCTCACCTCACCCTTGGCTCATTGCTGACTGAGAGGCATCCTGTGGGACCCCACCCAGCTGCTCCCCACCATGCTCACAGAGGACATGTCCGTGGCAGCAGGACACCCTCCCATCACGCCACTGTCCTCATCTGTGTCACTGGTGGTTGGGGCCTGGGTCAGAGGTTTTCAAGTTCTTGGCCTCTTATGTAAAGAGTTGAAAATAAGGATTCACTTGTATTTGTGGAAGAAGCAGGCCAACACCATCGAGATTGACAGTGGGCCACATGAGTGAGGGTACTCAAGGGTCCTGACGATTGTTTGGGACTTCTTCTAAATGAAGAAGGAGTTAGTTATTAAGGGGTGTAGTTGGGTGGTTTTCTTAGGATTGATTTCTTCTGCTTCTTCTGCCGTGGTATGTTCAGGTCTTGCAGGTGTAGAATCCCTAGGTTCTGATGGTGTCATATAGGTCTTTATGTTGTTGCCTGTATTTTTGCACTGGCATCTACTCATCTCTTCCTCCGCTCGGTGTAGGCAGTGTCTATGTCTGAAGGTGCCTCTCTTGTTCTAATTGTTAGTCTTGGTCCACTAGGAGTTCTTGGTTAAATCAGTGCTGTTGGGCTCTGTTTCTTCGGGTCCAATCAGTGTTAGTGGGTTCTGTCTCAGGGAGCAGTTGTTCCCAGTTGGTGCAGGGTGTGCTTATGGCTCCAGTGGTTGTTAGGTGTGTAGGGGTTGGCTTTTTTTGTTTGTTTGGTTTTGGTTTTGGTGGGGGAGCAGGGAAAGGTAACTGTCTGGTTCCTGAGTCTCTGATGGGTAGGGCCTAGGGGCTAGAGATCTGATCTGCCTGTCCGGAGATGGGGGCTTACCTGTTCCCAGTTGGTGTAGGGTGGGCTTATGATTCTGGTGATCTGGTTCGGTGGCTGGGCAGCACCTTCTTTTGTGTTCTCAGGTCACGTCACGTCACGTCACATCACATCACATCACATCACATCACATCACATCACATCACATCACATCACATCACGTCACGTTTTGCTCATTCGTCAACTCCTCAGCTGATCTTGTTTCCTCAGACTGCGGACTGTAGGGATCTGAATCCTTTCCCGAATGGATCTCAGCTGAGCGGGTTGTTCAGTAGGGCAATCTCACCAACACCTCCAAGTTGTTGGGTTTCGCAGGATGGACAGCTGGGCTCTGGGTCGGCCTCAGGCAGAGTGTTCGGATCTGTTCTGGTCGCATCCCACCAGTTGGGTGGTTTTCTAATGTAACTGATAGATGAGGTCATATATGTTCACTTTGCTTATTGCTTATGTCCCTCCCAATGCACCTGCTTTTAATCATATTCATGTTCAGTCATGCATAAGATGGCAAATAGTTATTTCTAGAAGTTTACCAAAGGACATTGTTATTGTCCTTAAGATGTTATATAGACCAGGCTGGCCTCAAATTCACAGAGATCCACCTATCCTGCCTCCCAGGTGCTGGGATCAAAGGTGTGCGCTACCATGCTCAACTGAGGACACAGTTTTGTCCTAGTGCACTGCATCCAAAACCAGTTCAGGCTGGATCAGGCCTTCTATTATTCATACATAGATACTTTAGGAATACACTGGAATAAAAACTCTAAATGTCATTGTTACCAGAGGCAGGAAAACGTTATTGTTCAGAGATGAGATTGTGTATAGCCCAACAGAGGTCAGGGGTGGATTGGTTCTGATGTTGCTAGGTGCATTGTTTAGACAGGGGTATGTGTGTGTAGAGGTCAGGGCAGGTCAGGGAGCTAGACTACCAGGTGCATCATTACAAAGGTGGGGAGGTGTACATAACCAAAACCAAATAGGATCCAAGTATCTCCTGTGCTTGCCTGCTCCACCTGGGTACCTGACTCATGTGACATGTGAGCCCTGAGCTCGAGGGTGCCCTACTTTCAAGCACCGCCATCCCACAAGCCTACAGCAGACAGCCCAGCCCTGGGGAGGCTCTTGTCCTTAGGAGTCCAGATTCCACCCACAGCTGCAGAGAGTGTCAGCCCCATGTGGCTATCTGGTGGGCAGATGTAGGCGGCTGTCACTTCAGATCCTGGAGTTTCCACTAGGAAGGAAGGGTTGGCCATGCCTAATCCAGAACTTTCCTGGAGCTGAGGGGGAGAGAAGTGACAGTATGGGAGTGTGAACTGGCTTCTGAGAACACAGATCAGGACCTGAGAGCCTTGGACAGACTTTCTGCAACCTCCAGAACCCACTCCTCCAACCTCAACCGCACCCTTTCCCTCTGCAGCCACCAGGTTCCACTTACAAGACTCCCAGTCTGGAAATGCCTGGGGGGTGCTCACCACCCTAAGACAGAGCGCCTGTGTGGCCTGGGCAGGCGTCTCCATGACGGGTAAGGAGACCTGCTGATGTCCCACACAACCTAAGTCAGAAGATCATTTTCTAGGGGGACCTGCAGGTCCCTGGCCCCCCCTTTGGGTAACTGTTGCCTTGCTTGCTGACCTTGACCTTGATATCCTCCCTATGCTAATTCCCTGCCAGGTTCCACTCTCCTGAATGCTTAAGGGAAGTTCCTTGTCTGTGTATCCTACATAATGGGCGTTAACAGCTTAGATGCAAGATTGTAAAACATCAGTAGTGAACTTCTGCCCTCCGGGGTTCTCCCATTGTGCTGTAAACCTGTATTTAAGACCTCCTCCCTCCTTCAATAAATGGCATTCCGCAAAAAAAAAAAAAAAACTCCCGTTCTTTTCTCCTTGTGGTAGTTCTATTTTTATTTTGGTATTTGGGGACAAGGTTTCTCTATGTAGACCAGGCTGGCCTGGAACTCACAGAGATCCACCTGCCTCTGCCTCCCGAGAGCTGGGATTAGAAGAGTGTGCCACCATGCCTAGCTGCCTTGCAGTGGTTCTAGTGTGCTCCAGAGTGCTCTGGGTTGGTTGGTTGTTTGCTTTGTTTTTTCTCTCCGGTGTCTAGGACTGCAGGTCTGGTAGGTCATCAGGGCATGTCTCACCCAGCTATCCAGGCTCTGACTGAGCTCAGCGCTTGCCCCCACCACTCAGGAACACGGCCACTGCTGTACTTGCTGAGGGGCCTTTTGGGGGGCTGCCTGTGGAGGGTCTAGGGTTGCAGCAACCACATAAGTCTGTGCTGCAGTGTGGCTGTACAAAAGGACAGTGTTGTTGGTTGTTTTGGCTCTTTTGGGGGGCCCACCACCCAGCTCCCAAATAAATCACACACAGAGGCTTATTACTACTTAGAAATACCCGGCCTTAGCTTGGCTTGTTGCTAGCCAGCTTTACTTAACTTTAAATTAGCCCCATCTATCTTTTGCCTCTGGGCTTTTCCTGTTCTCTTGCTTCTGTAAATCTTTCTCTTACTCCATGGTTTGCTGTGTAGCTGGGTGGCTGGCCCCTGGAGTCCTCCTCCTTCTCTGGCTACTTCCTTTCCCTCTTCCTGGATTTCTCCTTCTGTATATTCTCTCTGTCTACCAGCCCCACCTATCCTTTCTCCTGCCTCACTATTGGCCGTTCAGCTCTTTATTAAACCATCAGGTGTTTTAGACAGGCACAGGAACACAGCTTCACAGTGTTAAACAAATGCAACATAAACAAAAATAATACACCTTAAAACAATATTCTACAACAGGACAGGGGCCAGCAATCTTCTTCGCCATGCTGCAGGACAACATGGTCCACCCCATTCTGGTTTCTGCCACCAACTACACGGGATACCCCGAAAGTGCCTGATGTCCCCCCATGCACCTGTTTTCTGTCCAGAGACAGGGTCATCACTTATGGGTTGTTGGATGGTTACATCTGTAAGATATTGACGTAGTATCAATTATGAGGAACCTTGGCCACACAGCCTCTGCTGTGGAAGTGCAGGGCTCCCCATGGCCTGCCCACCTCTGCTCCTCTCCAGGAATGCTGAAGTCTGACGTTCCCTAAGCATGCTTCCTTCACCCAGCCCCTTCTCCAAGGGTGTGAACTGAGGGCAGAGGTTCTGTGGCTTGGAGTGTCGGCAGGATGTGGTTGCAGGCATCTCCACGTTGCTCATCTAGAGCTCAGTGGATGAATAGGTGAGGTCTTAAACAACAGCCAGAGCTGTTCTAGGTCAGGAGAGGTGCAGGCAAAGAGACCCAGGCCTGGCTCTACAGCAACCATTGGCCAAGAGAGAGCAGAAACTGAGAGACCCATGTTCTGGGGGGGTCAGGGCAGTGCTGTGGCTAAAGACTCACTCAGGTGAAGTGGGGATTCTTTTTTTTTTTTTTCCTGTGCATTGGTGTTTTGCCTGCATGTACATCTGTGTGAGTGTCAGGTCCCTAGAACTGGAGTTACAGACAGTTGTGAGCTGTCATGTGTAGTGGGTAGCCATTCCAGCTTTGGTTTGGAAGTTCCAACCCCCACTGAGGCTTCGGTAACTATCACGCCTACAAGGCGGGACCAAGAGAGGGTCCTGAAGACCCGAGATCTGCATGCACTGCCCTCTCTTGGTTCCCAGACCCTGGACCCTAGAGGTAGACCGAACAGAGTTCTCCAGAGAACACCGCCGGACTGTGCTACGTCTTCCCCAGACCTTGTAGCCTATCCCTTCATTTGTGAGTTACCCCACAAAATAAACCTCCCTTTTCACTACGTGGAGTGGCCTGAATAATTTCACCAATAGCCATGTGGGTGCTGGGAATTGAACCCAGGTCCTCTGGAAAAGCAGTCAGTGTTCTTAACCACTGAGCCATCTCTCCAGCCCCAAAGTGGGGATTCTTAATAAAAATGAATTTCAGGGCAAGCCAGTATAAAGCAGAGTTGGAGTTTATTAGAAATTAAACAGTGTTAAACATTGGGATTACTAGACAAGACCTCAGGGAATAGATAAGAGGTCCTTAGGTGTGGTTGTGGGCTTCTCAAGAGAGTCTCACTTAAGGTACAGTTTTAGGGGCTTCCCCAGTTGTATCTCAGAAGGTTGCTAAGAAACCACTTTTTCAGTAAATGAATCAGAGTGGCTCCTGATGTGCATGGGGTAGGTTAGAGCTGATGAGGTAAAAGCCTAGGCCATGAGAGAAGCTAAGATGTTATTATCCAAAGGTTTGTGGTCTTGTTTGAAAGTCCTAGACAATATCAGAGAAGGAATTAGGCTATATATGCAAAGGTCATATACCTCAGACCTAGCCTTAAGCATGGCTCATCATTATTTTAACTTGTTTAGTCTTGTACGTGAACACATAAATTACTGTGCATGCAGACACACACGTGCCAAGGCCATCCGAATTCAGAACACAACCTCCAGCGTCTCATTTGAGACAATCTCTTGTTCAACACTGCTGGGGGCCCCAAAGCTTCTGGGGCTTCTTCTGCCTCCACCTCCCCAGTGCTGGGATTACAGTCCTCAGTACTATATAAGCTGGCACCATGCCCAGTTTATGCAGTACTGAGGACTGGACCCCGGGCTTATGCATGCTAGCAAGCCCTCTACCAACTGAGCTACACCCCAGCCTGGTTTAATATTCTCATCAGAAATAGCCCTATATAAAGAGAGTATTGTTTTCATAGCAAATTTCGTTGTTTGCCAGATTGTTTTGTTGTTTTGTTTTGTTTGAGACAGGGTTTCTCTGTGTAGCCCTGGCTGCCCTGGAACTTGATCTGTGGACCAGGCTGGCCTCAAACTCAGAGATCCAGGTGCCTCTACTTGCAAGTGCTGGGATTAAAGGTGCCCCATGCCTAGCTCTGGCTTAAGAATTCTTGACTTTAGCTAGCAAGAGGCTTCAAACTCTGCAGTGGGAACCCCTTTCTCTCCCATGCTCCCTAATTCCCTCACCTCTCAGCTGCTTCGGGGAGTACCTGGTCATGGTGACAAATGAGAAGAAGAAAGGCACACCAGCTTTCTGTGTCTCCTCATCTTCCTGGCCAGGCCTGGGGTAGGGAAGGTGTCTAGCAATCATCCATACAGCAAGGTGCCTAGGATCCAGATGGCACATTGAAAGCATAATAGAGAGCCATCTGCCCCCAGTGGGCTCCATGCATCCTCTTCCCAACTCAGGCCTGATCCAGAGCAGCTGTCTTGCCCTTGCTCACAAGGGCAGAACTGGTTCTGGCTACTGAGCTAGGGTGGGGAATCGGGAGGTTTTTATCTGGTCATAGAAAGCCCCTGAAGGGATGGCTCCTGACTTGAGGGTAAGTGGAAGAGCCCAGCAAGGGCTTACAGGCAACCCGGCTACAGCTCTCTGCTGGATGAGTCCCCCTAGACCCCGATGACGTAAGACAGTTGGGTCCCGGCTCATCGAAAAGCCGTGGTGCTCACAGACAGGAAGTGCCGTGCCTGGAGGTAGCAGTGAGGTACTCTGACAAGGCAGACATGGGTCCTGACTTCCCAACCTTGATGCCACGAACGTACAGGGGAAAGAAAAGGGGCTGCTTTGACAGGGGAGGCAGTAAAGGCCACGTTAGGGGCACCCACTTTACAGAAACCCCCAGAGAGGGAGGCATCCTAGTGGGAATAGCCACAGGACGCTCAGAGCCCACGCTGCAGAGCGTGGGAGATCTCTGGGTTGGCACAAGACTGGAACTGGGAGGGCCTGGCTCACAGGTGGACTCTTGACGAGCAGTGGGATGTTTCAGGACAGGGTACTGTGTTAGCTGTCCCCGCTCGTGGGGCCAGGGAGACGGAACCCAGGGAAGAGCCAGAGCAGGGCTCTGGAAGACAGACGGAGAGGGTGGATCTAAGGAGGGAAGGGCAGTCCCCGGGTTCAGCCTGCCTGACATAAGAAAACCTGTCACAGGACAAGGTCACGTAAGCTAGGTTTAACAGAACAGCCAGGTGAGCTGGGCATTCAAGGTGCAAGGATCCTCGAGGTCCAGGGCCAGGTATAGTCCAGGAGCCTGGGGAGCAAGGCACTCCGTTTCTCTCTGTAGCCTGAAGTCTAGTCCTGACAGTGTCGGCAGCTGGCTGCAGCAGGCCCCTCAGTGACCCCCGTTCTTGGATACAGCCCAGTTTCCATCTTCCCATGGAAGGCCATCTTTTGGCTCTCACTCCTGATCAAGGCACCCAAAGGAAAAGCAGGTGACCCAAAACCAACATGGCTTCTGGAGGGATCCTAGAGGCCAGGAGGCAGGCAATAGGAACAGCTAACACAAAGGTCTTCAGGCTGGAGCTAGCCACGTTTGAATGAGAGTCTGCAAAACTGGGTCCTGGGCTTTCAGGCTGCGGGCACATCAAGGAGCGGGTCTGTGTTCTGGACCAGGAGTCTCCCTGGAGTGAGCCATGGAGGGGGTGGAGGAGCTGGAGCAATGTCTCAGTGATTAAAAGCGAAGAGCGTTGGCTACTTTTCCAGGGGACCCAAGTTCAATTCACAGCAGTCACATGGCAGCTGGCAGCTCACAACCATCTCTAACTCCAATTTTAAGAAATCCACCACCCTCTTTTGACCTCCACAGGCACCAGATTCCCATGGGTGCACAGAGATATATACAGGCAAAACACCCATATACATTTAAAAAAAAACAACACAAACTTTTTTTTTTTTTTTGAGACAGGGTTTCTTTGTGTAGCTCTGGCTATCCTGGATCTCGCTCTGTAGACCAGTCTGGCCTCGAACTCACAGAGATCCACTGCCACTGCCTCCCGAGTGCTGGGATTAAAAAAACGTGCCACCATGACCAGCAACAAATCTTTGAAAAGTGAGGAGCCAGAGGCACAGGCCCCCATCTCCAGCTAGGTGTTACCAGGGGCAGTACCCTGGACTCAGCTCATGAGATGCTCACCTACCTAGCCTCTCTATCTCCATCTCACATTCTTTCCTCTTAAGATGGAGACCAGGGCTTTTCGCCTCTGCTAGGCCAGTGCTCTACCACTGAGCCATATCATCAGCAACTTTTTTTTTCTTGAGACAGAGTCTTGTTAAGTTGCCAGGCCTGGCCTTGAAGCCAAGCTTGGTGGCAGGCCTTGTAGTCCTCTTGCATCAGCTTCCTGAGGCAGCATTACAGAATTCTGTCCCCAGGCCACTGGTCAGGTGACTTTCTTGTGGACATTCACCCAGTCACTGAGAGGGTGCCCCAAGTGGTGCTTCTAGGTGACTAGAAAAGGCCTGGCTCTTTAAAGGGAGGGACCAGAGCCTGGGCTCCTCCCCGATGCCAGCTCTGCCTTCTAAAGCCCCTATTGCTAGGGACTTGCAGAGCCAGCCTCGCCTTGCCAGGCTGTGCAGAGGGGACTCCGGACAGTCCTGGCCACATCCTGCCCCCAACCCATATCCAGTCTATTGAGTAGTTCACCTGCATAGAGCTTAGAGCCCTTGACCTTGGAGCATCCTCAAAAGGCATATCTGCTTCCTTCAGAATTCCTCAACCCTACCTTGTTCTTTCCTATGTGACCACCAGGAGGCACTCAAGGCCAGTTTTTTCTTTCTTTTTTTTTTTTTTTACCTGAGCATGTGACACCAAAAATGGGCAGGGCCCAGCCTGCTGGTACAACTGTCAGGCCTGGGCCTCCCCTGCTGCGTGCACCTGTCCCAGCTGATGGTGGAGAAGTCCTGTGATACCACCTGGGCAGCAGCCCTGTGCCAGGTGGTAGATGGTGCTCCAGCTGGGCTTCTGATGACTGTCCACCATGAACAACCACAGGCTGGCATGGAGCCCTGCATATCGGACCGCTTTTAACTCACCCTAAGACTCCTGATTGCAGGGGGATGTCTCCAGCCCTGGCCCTGCCTGGCCCACTCCCCAATAGCTCCCATGTGGTCCCAATGTCACCAGGGTGGTGGGACTCAGAGCCTGGGCATGACCTCTGGGTGTGGGTCTGAAAGGGCGAATCTGTGCTGCCCCCCACCCCCACACACATTTCCAGGCTGTCCCCTCACCTCGACTCTGGCTGCTCCCTTGTAGGAGGTTTGTACTCCTCTTCTATGACCCAAACCAAATGCACTTCCCTGCAAGAGAACAACAGCCCTCCCCCGGCCCGCGTGATTTGACACTGCTGAAGCCGGGCAGTCCTACTCTGTCCTTTGGCCAGGGGACGAGCCTGCCCCACTGGGGATTCTGCTCCACGCTGAGGCCCAAGAGCAGGAGAGACAGTGAAGCTGGGCAGAAGACAGAAGCTCGAGGGCCAGGAGCTTGGGGCTGGGGGAGTGGATGTGGAGGCAGGATGGGGGTACAGAACAAGAGGGTTGGTCCCACTTCGCTCTTCCCCCAGTGATCCTGAGGCCTGAGGCCGTAGTGAGTTCTTGTCTACTCCAAACTTCAATGCCCTGTACCATTTAGGCCCCGAGTCCCTTGATTCCTGGGTCCCTCCCTCCCCTCCCCTCCCGCTCAGCTACAGCCTCTGAGCCTCAGCTCACGTGGATGGCTGAGGTTAAGATCAACCCTGACTGAGGCCCCTGTGCCCCTGCTCTGGTCCGAGCAGCCCCACATTGCTTCGATCTCTGGAGGCTGGAGTGCCAATCTGCAGGGCCACCTAAGGGACCTAAGCCCCTGAGACCTGGTGCTCTCCCGGCTTCACTGAGTAGTCTGTGTGTGGCTGTGTAATGTGCACATATGCACGTGTGCATGTGTGTGAATTCATGCCAGTGTGCAAACATTAACATAAGTGCAAACATGCATTGTGTGTGCTATGTAGGTGTGCCGTGTATACGTGGGCATGCTTGTGTGTGCGTATGTATGTGTGTGTGCATGCTTGCATGTGTATGTGTCAAGGCAGGGATGGGGAGACTGGTTATAGTGAGGGTCTTGGAGTCTAGGAACAGCTCCTGAGGACAGGCTGGCTGGGCAGGGGCTGGGGGGGCTGGGGCTGGGGCTGGCTCGAGGTGTCCTGGGAACAGGCCCAGAAGGAAGCCTGCACAGGCAGGCGATTGCACCATAGCAACGCAGAACAAAGTGCTGGCCTACTTACACCCCACCCCCACTCCTCAGTCTGCGGGGGGAGGGGCAAAGGGCCTGTGGGGCCCCTGGGGACGCTGTGCCCCTGGCCTTTGGGAGCCCAGTGCCCTGGAAGCCTTGGCCTCTTCTTGGCCTAGCCAGGTCTGCAAGACTGATTCCCTTTCTTATCCATGGATGGGGTGAGGAGGGGGTACGTGGGGAGACCCAGCGCCCTGTAAATGCCCCTGCCCTTGTGTGACACGAGGCACAGTGGTTTGGAAAGATCTTTATACATTTTCCATCCCCCCGGTTTTTGGGGTGCTGGGTGAATGCAGCTCTGCGATGCTCCTCTAGTCAGGATGTCGTCAGCCTGGGAGCTTCCTGCTTAACTCTCACTGGATAGGGGCCTTTAGGCCCTTGATTACCCGCTCCATCCTCTCACTCAGTGTGGCCGGACCCCACTAGCAGGGGGGGGCTCAGCTCGAGATGGTAGACAACTTCTGAGACCTGGCAGACCCTCTGTGCCATCCGCCCTTCCCGATCTGAGGGGTCTCCAGCAGAGTGCAGACAGGGCTAGAGCCAGCAAGCTGTGAGGCGGCTTTGTGAGCACCCTGGAGACAGGAAACCCTTGGCCTCATGTCAAGGGCAGGGGTGTCACTGGACACGATACACAGAAAAGCAAATATTTTCCTGACTTCCTGTAGCTCCCAGAGGCCTGTGTGGCCCCAAGTTGCTGTGGCTCATGATCTTGTGACAGGATCTTCCCCATCTGCCCAAGCCTGGCAGGCAGTTGTGACCCACACGTCCCAGTTCTCCCAGAGCTGAGAGACCCCCCGTCCGTCCATCATCATTGTCCACCCTCTGCCTGGGCCAATGCCCAAAGAGCCATCTATGAACAGGGCGGACAGATGAATGAGGCGGGGTAGCTCGTAGGAGTGGGGGATGTGTGCCCTTCACAGGCACCAGCTGCAATGCCCTTCTCCGGCCCCCCTTAATTTATGCCACGAGGAGGGCCAGCCACTCGCTGGTCCCCCACTTGGCAGCGGCTTTGTCCCCAGGCGGATTCCCAAGGGCTGCCTTTGGGAAGAAAGGGCCCTTCTCTGGTGGATGGTGAGGTCACCAGGAGAGGCCCCGCAAGCACAAAGGCTGCAGCCCCCACCCCACCCCACCCCGCTGGCAGCTGCCGCTTTGTCCTCAGCCCCTGGTCTAGGAGAGACCCTGCAAGGCCCCAGCTCAGCCTTGGAGGGGCCCAGGCTTCCTCTCTGGAAAGTTCGCCAAGTGGGGGAGGGGTGCTACCCCCCCCCCCCCCCCCCCCCCGGCCCTGATCAAGTAACAGCACCTGCTGGGGTAGGCGCCACCGGAGACCAGGCTAGGCCAGAGGCCTGGTCCAGGGACTTGTGCAGCTGCTTGTCCAGGTCCTCAGTACAAGCAGGAAAGCTCCAGAAGTGGGTTGAGGGGGATAGCCTGAGGTCAGGAGATGAGCCACTGAGGCAGCTTGTCTCCTGGCCAGAGGTGGGCTCTTGGGCAGAGACCAGGGCTCCCTGGCCTGGGGCACTGGTGTGTGTGCAGTGTGTGCAGGTCTAGGTGGAGGGAGGGGGAGGGCCTGGGGGTTTCCTTATGGAGCTCTCAGGGAGCTCCAGGAGCCCACGTGGGGAGCTCCTGAGTGTACCCCAGTCCACATGGGCCTGGCAGACTACTGCTGCGAGTAACCTTTTTGGTGCTGCTTCCTGCCCCAAAGCCCCCACCCCAGTACAGAGCCAGGACCCCAGGAACTGCCCTCCTGGGCATCGCTGCTTCCACTGTGACCGTAGGCGAAGCCCTCTCGGGGCTGCGCCCAGAATTCTGGGGCTGGGGCAGCTCAGGGAGGCCAACGACGGGACACGCAGGTGGCAGTAGCCGTTCTGACACAGCAGGGAAGAGGTGTCCCCAGAACATACCGTGATGGGCAGTGTCTGCCAGGGGCTACCGTCCGTCCACTGGGTGCTTACCACGTGCCCAGCTCCAGGTGGGGAAGCGGCCATATTTCCCCAGAACAAGCAAGTCAGCTGAGGCTCAGGCACCTCCATAGGAGACAGAGGTGTGGGGGAGGCAGGGGCTTTGGGGGAGGTGAGGACTTTTGAGAGCTGACATATCCCAGGGAGGGTGTCTAGTGGCCCTGAGGGTGTGTGTGTGTGTGTGTGTGGTGTGGTCAGGGAGCTTCCAGGACAAAGACCTGGTGACCAGACCTAGAAGCTCAGAGGTTTTCATGGGCGGGGATGACAGCCAGATGGGGGCCGGATGGGGTGCCGCACAGCACAGTAACAGCCCCTCCCCCCCCCCAGTGGTTGGCAGCACCCAAACTCCAGAAACGCCTTAGCGTTTTCATGGGAGGAGGAGGCAAAGCCTGAGGGATAAGACAAACTCTCCTCTGTCTTAGGAACCAGGAACATGGGACTGCCGTGGTCAGCCTCCCGGGCTCAGGTAGGGGCTGCTGCTCAGTTCCTTCCCAAACAGAGACACGGTACCCACCCCTTCTCTTTTGGTCCTAATGACAGATCAAGGCATGATTCTGCCAATGTTCTCTCTAGGGAACCCACGAGGCATCGGGCTTCCTTCTAAAGCAGAGGTGAGGGGTTATTTAGAGGGATGTGGCAGCTTCTGGCCCGGCAGGCTTCACCTGGAAAGCCTTTCCTCAGCAAGGGCAAGCCAGCCTTTGAGTCTTCCCTGGCCTATATACTGTAGCTACTCCTGAGGCCAGTTAAGGCAATGTTGCTAACAACTCGGGTAAGAGAGATGGATGCTCAGATAAGGGTCTCGTGACTCTCCATCCTTCATTCTGCAGGCTGCAGGATGTGGCCCAACTTCCCCCAAATGGCAGCCACACACAAGGGTCCCCACGCCTGAGTGGAGGTATGGTTCCACCTACACCTCAAATCCCGGACCCCCCTGAATCCCCCATGCTTGGGCTCTGCGGGAGTGATGCCAGGTGTGCAGTTAGGTCAGAGGGGCTAGGGACAAAGGCAGGGAGGGGTAGTGGGTAGGGCAGGCTGGCCACCCCCCAGAGAGCCTTGGTGAGGGGTTGGCCTGCGGCCCTTCCAGGGAAGGTC